>NC_047174.1:3365000-3445000 GCF_009819705.1 Hippoglossus hippoglossus
TGACATTTCTTCCTGTGTGTTTAAATTTGATTTGTCATGTCAAAATAAAATTAGAAAACTTCTATCAATGACGTCACTTCAGTTTAATGACGTGGGATGATGTCATGTCCTTTCCAGGCCCAAAACATTTAATATTATGTCATTAAAAAGTGCAAAGGTCGTTTATTTTCCTGACAACAGCTTTAAACAAGCTGACAGCAGCCAATCGTGTCACTTGTTCAGCATCAGGACCAACAGACAACAGACGTTACAGCAGGTTATCAAACGTTGGATGTTAAAAACTCTGCTAAGAAAACAGACGACAACATGAAAATCATTATCAAATAATTTGCAACTGACAAAGTAAAAGCCTCATCAGTTTGCTTTTAAGTTATAAGTGTTTTCTGGAAGTATGGATGCACAGAGTGGACTTCACTTCCTGGCATACAGCAAAATCCTGAATCATGATGATAGTGTAAGGACTGAATTTCATAATAGCTGAAACTGTATATGACGGAGATTGGTCGCATCTGGTTAATAGCAGGGTGTGTATTTCTATTTGAAAGTTATGAATACAACTTTTAAAAGAACTTGTTATTTTTACTGCAAAAACCTGTAAACACATTTTGTTTTGGAGGACTCAAACACAAGGTTTAGGACTTGGACTTGAATAACTGGTGACTTGCAAAACAATGATTCTGTGCCACCTCTGCCTCTTTGCCTCTCTGCCTCTTTGCCTCTTTGCCTCTTTGCCTGATGATGGAAGGTGTTTCCTTGATTTAATAACATCATAAATAATGAATGGGGGTGAAGAGAGGGACTATGTTGCAGAGACAGTGGCTTGAAGGGAGGAGAAGCCTGAGTGGATTAGGTGTGAATATCTTGTTTTAAACAGAGCTGTAAACCTTCCGTCTCCCACACGTTTCCATTCACACTTTGTATTTCTACATCTGCTCCGGACAAACTTTCACTTTCTGAGTCTCGGGTCTGTGCAGAGCTTTTATTGGACTCGAGAGGAAAAATAGGCAACACCTGCTGCGTCTTTTCTTTAACAATCCAAACTTTCATGTGGTTTCACCATGAAACATATCAATGCCCGGTGCTTTGAGAGCAGTATCGTATTTTAGCCCGGAGGCAGGAATTTGCCGGCCGCAGTGATTTTCATAGCATTCATGTTTGAGCGCTCTAAATATGCATCGCGGCCTCGGGCAGAAATTAAATCACTGGTACAAGGACCAAACCTTTAAACTCTTGTATCGCTGAAGTGAAGCAAACAGCTTTAAACGCAGCAGTCGCAATAATTATTGGTTTTAATCAGAGGTTTGTGCAACTGGGACTCAAAGTTTGAACAGAGGCAAGTGATGTATACAAGATTAAAACAAGTGAGAAGCATCAGAGAGATCAAACTCCTCATGTCAGTGATGCTGGGTTTTGATTTACTACTAATACTAATACTGATAATAATAATGAATCCTCTCTCACAAACTGTCTCCAGCTATAATCAGTGCAGTTTGCTTCCGTGTGCTGCCTCCTGTCAGGCGAGTGTTTCCACTAATGTTGCTGAGTGGTCGCTAAGGTGCAGAAACTGCTTAGCAACTGTCTCCGACAGGGCCTCTGTGCTGACTAAAGCTCCTGATGTCACTTCCCTGACGATCAGCATAGCAACCAGCTAGAACGGGGGGTAATGGCCCTATCGGCCTGGTGTGCTGCCCATATGCCGGTGTCACGACACACACTCACAGACACGCACACGTTTTTAACAACACAACATGAGCCGAGTGTACGAACAAAAACATAAAGCAGCACGGCTAAAACCAAATCCTTTCAAGAATATGTCTCGCGCACACACACAAACAAACACACTAGTCAATCTGTCCAAGTATCTTTGGTCTATTTCTATCTCCCGGCAGGTTATTTTGGGCTGCTCCAGTTGCTAAGTTACCAGACTGAAACCAGGCGGACAGAGGAGGATCCCATCAGCAGCAGACAGCCTGTCCTCTTTCTCTCTCCCCACGTCCTCCTCTCTACGTCGCTCTCTTTCCCCCTTTTCTTTCTCGTGCTCGTTTCATCTCCTCTTCTGCTCTTCTTTCTCAATTTCACTCTGAATCATTTCCTCACCTGAAGATTTGTTGATTAAAATGTCAATATAACAAAGACAAGACTCGTTAACCGAGATTCCCCTTTCAATACTACTGTAATTCAGAGGATGTCAATTCTGTATTATGCAATTTGATATTTACACTTTGAAAATCACCAACAGACTGAGGTTTAGACCCCAACTTAGCACCCTAGTTATTTATTTATTCGTCTTATGGCCTTTGAACAACTAAACCTGTATCAACTGTTACTCCATTGCCCTTGTTTGAAGACAAGGGCAAACTAAAGTTATTCTGCAACCAGACACTGACCAGTGATCCCACACTGTCTAAAAGACTCAATCACCTTGCAATTGTTGCAAAGTGGTGGTTGTGGGTGGAGGTAGAAGCAAGGGAACCGCCCCCCCCCCCTCTCAAGTGTTGACAATAGAGAATTTTTGTGTTTTTTGAAGCGTGGCACCTTTTCCCTGACTTCAGTCTGAAAACTATAAACACATGAAACCCTCTTTCAAACAGTGGGTTGACTTCTACCTACATTCTTCAACTCACAATCCAACATCACGTCCATGTCTATGCCGTGAGTGACGAGGTATGCAGAGGTGACAAAGTGGAGCAGAATTGGAGGTTTTTCACAGGTCCAAAATTGTGGACTTGATATGAAAAGGACATGTGCATGTTGCCCAACCCCCAACATGCACATGTTACTTATCAAAGACACATACAGACCTGAGGATAATCAGACCTGATCCAACGTCTGGTCAGGTCAAACAGAAGACATTCTCAAGAGCCCATTGGCTATCGTCTGAATTACCCTCTGGGGGCAACAGCGAATATTTTGAGGCTTCTGGATTCAACGGCAGATATCTGGGCCAAGACTCCGTTCCCAGTTACCATTTACAGTCCGACAAATCAAACGGAAAGTTTCTCCACACAAAACACAATAACTGATACTTATGGCGGGTGTTTTAGGTCCAGACAACATTTGGGCTAATTAACAGCTACTTGCATATCAATGCAGACAAATAAAAAATAGCCGATGCATTTCAGTCAATGTGTTCCACCTCTTTAGCTCTCCACTAGTTTTTTGTTTACCAAAGCCTTCTCAAATCCTATTGGTCAAACTAGAAACAGACACTGGAAGAACCCCAACATCTTATCTACTCGCGAACAGATTCTGCAGATTCACAAGCAGAATCTGTTTATAGAAACAAAACAGATCCGAACAGCGAGAGAACACAAAGACAGGCAGTGACATGATGAGCTGTTAATGACTTTGATCTTTTAACGAGTAGCAAGACGCGCTCTAATATTTACGTCCTAAAAACAAATAAAGAGTCAGCGAAAGTAAATTAATTCCTTTATATGCTCCAAAGACTTGTTTATTTAAATATCTGCACCAACAGTCGAACCCTCTTTAGCTAAAGACACAGAGAATCAAATGTTGCTTTCATTGTGTTGTTTGAATGGGACTAAACAGCTTCTCTCAAGGCAGAGACAGAGATGATTGTTTATCCCTTCATCACTTTAACCAGTAGCTTCTGTCAGGTGCAATAGTTTATAACTGGAATAAATCAAACCTCCCACACCTCAGTCCCACCCCCCCACAGTAAAACCTCCCAAACACTGTGACTCACTCTGATTTCTCTCTCTGAAGGTTTTACTTGACTCTTTGAGACACACAGAGAGCGAGAGAGAGAGAGAGAGAGAGAGAGTTAAGTCTCGGGGAGTTAAAGAGACACAGCGAATTCTTATACGGGAAACTTTGTCCTCGTTGGCTCGTTGCCACTCTGTGAATGTGGAAGTAAGTGAGTAAGACGGTTCTTTATATAGCTGCACTATAGAATGAACTTCAAACCTCTCGCAGATTTACAACGGCTGCTGCCCTGGGCTCTGGGGGCGCAAATGAAAAGGGCCATTTTTCACCCGCGTGTGTGTCTGACTGTGTGGTAGTGAGTGTGTGTGTGTGTGTGTGTGTGTGTGTGTGTGTGTGTGTGTGTGTGTGTGTGTGAGTGTGTGTGTGTTTGTGTGTGTGTGTGTACATGCGTATTTAAAAAAAACAACCCCCAAAAACAGTTTGAGACTCCAGACTCCTGCACTCATCTGTATGTGGCGGTGTGGAGTGTGGAATGCAGAAAAGCCTGTAGGTAATGTAAATAAATAACTGTAGGTTTAATTATTAGACACACACACACACACACACACACACACACACACGCTCTGACTTGCCAGATTTTCTGTGAGCATTGGCTAAAAACAGCTCTGCACTTCATGCTCAGAAGCCAAAGTAGTGATGGTGGTGGTAATGAAAGCTGTAATAATATCTGAGGCTGCACAAATAACAGTAGTAGAATTTCACCGCGTATGATAATAGAGGCAGCAATAACAACAACAGCAGTAGTATTTCAGTAGAAGTTGTGGTGGTGCAGAGAGTTGAGGGTGGAAACCCGAAGTTTAAAAGTGCTGCAGTGACATTTTGAAGCACTAGTACGTGACTTATAAGTACGAACATTTTATTTAAAGTTAAATCTACACTTTTTACAGAAAGAATATATTGAGTATTTGATGCAAAAGAAAAGTGTTTTCTTAATACACAACAAATACAGTGACCACCATAACAGTATTTACATATAATAATATAAAAGTAATGATCCCACTCTCACCACATCGACCACGGTGTCCTTCGCTGGCGTCTGTGGCGTCTCCGTGGCGGCCGGACTGTTGGACGGCATGGCAACGAGCGGCTTCGACGAAGCCAAGTTCAGGAAGTGAAGAAAAAAATAAACGGAACAAATCAAAACATGGGAAAGGCCCTCAGAAGCACCAGGTGCAGCTTCATTCAATCTGTGAGTCGCTCGCTCGCTCGGTCCTCCCCCTCTCTCCCTGGAGATCAAAGACAGAACACAGAGCGGGACGTGAGTGGATGTACAGTAGGAGGAAACTTGTCAAGAAATCATTTTAAGTACGTGGTTCCCATCTCCTTCTTCCTATCGGCCCTTTTCTTACCCTTTTACACACACACACACACACACACACACACACACACACACACACACACACACACACACACACACACACACACACACACACACACGCGCGCGCAAAGCCCCAGAGTCAAGCCGGTAAAACAGGTGTGTTTATGATCTACAGTTGATGGATACATAGTTGCAGCACATACATTTCATCTCTGAACAGTAACCGGTTAAAACAGGAAGTGGTCCACATTCACACACTAACACACATTCACACACATTCACACACACACACACACACACACACACACACACACACACACACACACACACACACACACACACACACATGCATGTGTCCTCAAAGGAATCTGCTGGAATCAGGGTAACTTTCAACACGGCTGTCACACAGTGATTGACGGTGGCTCGTCTGTGCCCATTTCATTAGACAAAATGGCTGCGTTCACGCTGAAGGTACAAATCATGGCTGAAATATGACTTTGTTCCCTGTCACACATGTAACATATGTTTTATAGACATTGACGGGGAAAAAAACCCCATTAGAGTTGACCGCTACGATCCTGATTTTTAATTGTGGCTCGTTAATCTGTTAGTGAACCACCATCACTATCGGGATCCACCACCACTTTCCACGATCAGCTGCAGCCAATCAAATTACATCTCGTGCACGGAATCATATCGGTGGTTAAACTGTGAAATCTATTCATCTATCTTTGTTTGTGACGTCCTTCATAAGATGAATGGACTTTCCTGAGGTTTCATCCATTTCCCCCCCATTTTTTCGCCAATGAGTCTTTCCTTTTTCTACAGTGGTGATTTGGGGCCATTTAAATAAAACTGGCTTCACTTATTTTCCATGGCGATAGCTCGGCTGCACTTAAGCAGACGCTGCACGACACGTGCCTCCGTTTCACTCATTCCACTAATTTCCTTCTGCAGGAGCATCCTCATGTTAAGTTTTGCACTGTTGCGAGTCAGTGCTTTGTTTACTGGTGTCAGTTACTGATCACAAGCGGCGGACAAAGAAGGATTTAACGTTTGTAAACTGGATTTGGGTTTTAAGCACATTACCACTGCAGCCACAGTGTCTGGCTTTGCTCGGGAGCTATTGTACAGTATGTCACTCCTCACGCTGTGGCCTTACATCACCTACTGTAAAGACAACAGGCGGCCGGGCCAGAGCTACCAGCGGAAAGGCCGGGGTGGAAACTTTGCAGAAATGGGTGTACAGTATCCAGCCCTCCACCCCTGAGGGCTCCTTGCACGAGCTGCAGGCACCAGGCCAACCAGCCAACCAACTCCTCCAAGTTCTGCATATGTAGGTCACACACACACACACATGCACACACACGCACACACAAACACACACAGACACACACCTATAGCAGGTCTACATACAGACATTTAAATTGTTCCAGTCGTCCTGCCAGCAGTGGTTTAAATTAGAACATAGTTAAAGGCCCAGAAGCCTGAACTGGTGGGAGGAGAAATGGTTGCGCAGAGAAAAAGCTTGAAAGGTGTGTGAAGGTGGAGAGAGTCACACAGAGACTAGAAAGGGAAGTAGGGCATTAGTCTTCACAATAAAAGCATACACTGAATCATTTTCTTTGCCGTTTTATTTGTTAAACTTGAGTAGCTCTATATCTAGTTAAATTACTTTGGACATGTCTGCTGTGCTTCTGTTACATGTGAATGTCCTCTGGGTCTCAGTAACGTCTTCACATCGGGACAGAGACAAATAGTTTTTGCCTCATTCTGACTTAATTTGAAACAAACAAAAGGTAACAATGGCAGATAAACGGGTGTTTTGTACTTGAGCATAAAGAAAATCATGTTTAAAGGCATTTAAAGATTGTTTTTAAACTGATTTATCGACCTTTTAACTGTTTTTTAAATGATCATCATTCATAAAAATACTATATAGGTCATTACAGCATTACAGAAATCCTGAGGTCATATGAGGTCATGAGTCCAACAACCCTCAACACATTTTTATGAAATCTTTATGTTGCTGAGGGTAAACTAACCTAACTAAAAAAGACCTGACTGATAAAATCCATATTTAATGGAACTCAGAAACTAGTAATCCCAACAGATTAGATCTGAAATAATCAAAAAAATTGTTCATTCGTTGATTGACAGAAAATGAACATACAACTATTTAATAATCAATTCATTGTCGGAGTCATATTTTACCAAAAATACCATGATTGTATCTTTTATGAGCACAAATCAAACACCTTAAGGTTTGGGAATCGGTCAAGTATAACAGCAACTAGTATAACAACTAGCATAGCAGCAACTCGTACAGCAGCAACTAGTATAACTTCAACTAGTATAACAACTAGCATAACAGCAACTAGTATAACAACTAGCATAGCAGCAACTAGTATAGCAGGAACTAGTATAGCAGCAACTCGTACAGCAGCAACTAGTATAACTTCAACTAGTATAACAACTAGCATAACAGCATCTAGTATAACAACTAGCATAGCAGCAACTAGTATAACAACTAGTATAGCAGCAACTAGTATAAAAACTAGCATAGCAGCAACTAGTATAGCAGCAACTCGTACAGCAGCAACTAGTATAACTTCAACTAGTATAACAACTAGCATAACAGCAACTAGTATAACAACTAGTATAGCAGCAACTAGTATAGCAGCAACTCGTACAGCAGCAACTAGTATAACTTCAACTAGTATAACAACTAGCATAACAGCAACTAGTATAACAACTAGCATAGCAGCAACTAGTATAGCAGGAACTAGTATAGCAGCAACTCGTACAGCAGCAACTAGTATAACTTCAACTAGTATAACAACTAGCATAACAGCAACTAGTATAACAACTAGCATAGCAGCAACTAGTATAACAACTAGTATAGCAGCAACTAGTATAAAAACTAGCATAGCAGCAACTAGTATAGCAGCAACTCGTACAGCAGCAACTAGTATAACTTCAACTAGTATAACAACTAGCATAACAGCAACTAGTATAACAACTAGTATAGCAGCAACTAGTATAGCAGCAACTCGTACAGCAGCAACTAGTATAACTTCAACTAGTATAACAACTAGCATAACAGCAACTAGTATAACAGCAACTTGTATAATAGCAACTAGTAAAACAACTAGTATAACAACTAGCATAACAACTAGCATAACAGCAACTTGTATAATAGCAACTAGTAAAACAACTAGTATAACAACTAGCATAACAGCAACTAGCATAACAACTAGTATAACAACTAGCATAACAACTAGCATAACAGCAACTTGTATAATAGCAACTAGTAAAACAACTAGTATAACAACTAGCATAACAGCAACTAGCATAACAACTAGTATAACAACTAGTATAACAACTAGCATAACATCAACTTGTATAACAGCAACTTGTATAACAGCAACTAGTAAAACAACTAGTATAACAGCTAGTATAACAACTAGCATAACAGCAACTTGTATAACAGCAACTTGTATAACAGCAACTTGTATAACAGCAACTAGCATAACAACTAGTATAACAACTAGCATAACAACTAGTATAACAACTAGTATAATAACTAGTACTCCAAAGATAACAACTTTCAGGGCAGTTGCCAACTCGGTAATTCCGCCTTGCTCAGGCAACTGAGGCCTATTTTTCAAAAACACGTTCATTGCAGTTAAATGTTTCATTGTCAGCATATTGATTCAAAGTAAGATACAACCTGTACCTATGTTATATATATATATATATATATATATATATATATATATTATAACGTTTTAACAAACAACAACTTTACACAAAACCAACATGAAAACAGAAGAACAATTAAAAACAGGGTAAGAAGCCGTCAATCAACACTGAAGACCACGACGCTCACAGCAACCTGAGCTGCATCAGTTACTCATGTTAAACATATATAAGGCAAACAGCAGGTTTTATACACCACTGACATCCCATCGTGCAGAAACCTCCACGTCATGTCAGCCAACACAGGTCATCAACATCTGCAGTGTATTAAAAACTCAACGATTCAGAATGATGTTCACATAAGGGCCACATACTTTACTAAATACCTCTCGTCTATTGTTCTAGTTCAAATGTAATTGTTCTTAATTGGCCGTTTCGATCATTTCTCCCCACCACTGGTTAGAGGAAGTGATTGACAGTGTCAGAACAGTCGGACAGCTTGTGATGAGGATCTGTCTGCACCATAGAATCTGCTGAGCACATGTTTATATGGTTTTATGGTAGTTTTACTCTTTTGGAGGGTTTAGAACACAGGATGTTGCACCTTGTTAAACTCTATGAGACAAATTGTGAATATGGGCTATACAAATAAAATGTGATTGGTTGATTGACGGCTGGATATACTTGCTGATCTATTCAACAATAACAATCTGTTAACGTTGGTGGGTGAGGCTTTTATTTTCAAATAGCAAACCGGAAGTAGCGTCCCCCCTCGTGCTACCTTAACGCAGCGCAGCATAACGATAATACAGGGAGCGACCTCACGCGGCCTTTACCGGACGGCCTCCGAGCAACCGGGCTATAATCCCGGTGTGTGTGTGTGGGGCGGGCCGCCGGTGCGAGGCACGTGTCGGTGTGTGTACCGGCGATAAGCTGCAGTGTGTCCGGTAATAAACACACACACACACACACACACACACACACACACGGGGGCGCGTTTCAGACCGAACGCACCCGTTAACCCCGGGCAGGCGCGCTCCCGCCCGCTCGGCTCCGCGCGCTGATGTGTCTGCATCTGGTGGTCGGAGGTGACTGCGCGCTCCGGTTTAACGTTACCTGCCGGTGCAGGGGGGTGGGGGGAGAACCGTCTCCTGTCCACCGGATAACGTGCAACACACAGCCGCTACACACCGTGCGTGCGGCCCGGTGGTGGGGTTTTTTTTTCCTCCGCCTCCGGTAAAAAACACAAGTCCCCAAGTTCACCGCTCCGTCCTCACGCGCACATCATCCGCCGAGACGGAGCCCGCGGAGCGCGCGAGCGATGACTTTAGGAGTGAACTTAACGGCGGTAACGGGAGCGTGCACGAGCCCAAATGTGATGTTTATATTTACCGTGTCGTCCGTCGCTCTGCCTCCCGGAGCCTGACGGTGGTTCTCTCTCTCTCTCCTCCCGTTCAGTCTCGACCTCTCTCACTCTCTCTCTCTCTCTCTCTCTCTCTCTCACTCTCTCTCTCTCTCCTCCCGTTCAGTCTCGACCTCTCTCACTCTCACTCTCTCTCTCTCTCTCTCTCACTCTCTCTCTCTCTCCTCCCGTTCAGTCTCGACCTCTCTCACTCTCTCTCTCTCTCTCGCACTCTACCAGGTCTTCTCTCTCCGCTGCTGTCTCGCGCTCCCCCGCCTCTCTCTCTCTCTCTCTCTCTCTCTCTCTCTCTCTCTCACACACACTCTCTCTCTCTCTCTCTCTAACCGCAGAGGCTCTGCCGCACCACACAGAAAGTTTCCGCCGGGTCCTAGAGTCTACAGTCTAAACGTCACTCACGCGCGCACACACGCACACACAAACAGGTGTAGAGGTTGGACTCAGGTAGGAGACATGAGCTGTGTCCTAATTCAGGGGCTGCGTCCTTCGGAGGATGCATCCTTCAGGGACTGCGTCCTTCAGAGGATGCATCCTTCAGGGGCTGCGTCCTTCAGAGGATGCATCCTTCAGGGGCTGCAGCCTTCGTAGACCGAGTGCGTCACAGCGCCAGACTGTCCCAATGCGAAGGCTCCTTCAAATGTGTCCTTCCAGTTCCCGGGCCCAACGTATCCCATGATCCATTGCACTTGCGTGACAAAATAGTGGCATGCAAAAAACAGCTTTACAACGTTTTGGTCCCTAGCTGTGTCGCTAGGCAACGGCTGTAACCGCGGGACGAGCTGGTGACACAACAGGAAGACCAGACCGTCTCATTTCGCATTCGGCTGATGCGGTCAACAAGGGCGTGAAGGATGCGGCCGCTGAATTGAGACACAGCTATGGACGTACCCAGGGGCCTGAGAGGTCAGACGACCTTCTTCTTCTTCTCTGTTTGGTTTATTGGCGAGTGGCAACAAACGTCAAGGTGCATTACCAATACCTTGCCGCCTTGTGGCAGCCAACGGCACCTTGGCCACCGCCAATGGACCCAGCAGGGAAGAGGAGGAAGTTTGTATTTATCACAAAGGATAATAGGAGATACAGTAGATGGCGGTAGTGCACCTTGATGTTGGTTGCCACCCGTCAATAAACCGCACAAAGAAGAAGAGACACCAAAAAATGAAAAAAAGACACAAAATGGCGACAAAGAAGAGACTGAAGAGACACAAAACGAATACTAGCGCTACGTTCAAGTTCAAAGATACAAACCGGCTGCAAAGGAATGCAAAGACTACAAATATAAGGAATGTGACCAATGAGTAATAACTGGTGTTTAGATAACTTTCCTGTTTCCGTGTGTTTGATGTCAGCAGTTTACAGCCTGGAGGAAACTTTCTGTCACATCTGTCTCGTCTCAGGGAGTCAAGGTGACGTCTAAACTTAAAATGCACCTTTAAAAAGCTCCGACGCTCCAGTTTCCAGAGTAAAGAATGTAAGATCTGAGAAAAGTCAAACAAATTAACATAAGCAGCATATTTCTTTCAAGTTTTTCTGTCTTTTTAATGATCTTGTGTCCTCTGATGTATCCGGGAGTTGTAAACCACTGACTGTCTGCGGGGACAAGTTGAGACGTGCGCTCCGGCTGCTGTGGACGTGGTCTTCTATCAAACATATAGGAAAGAAAAAGCAGTAAATATAATCGATAGAGCAAATTTGAAAGAAGCTGCTGATGAACAAGAAGATACATCTCGTGTTGAAGTGTGGAATCAGTGTAAAAAGGTCTATGTGGCGCTTGCTCTGATAGAATTGTTTTATTGACAGATAATTCCCCTAAAAAGATGTCGCTCACCTATCAATCAATCAATTAGTCCACCGAAAGAAAATGAGTCTGCAATGTTTGTGATAATTGATGTTTCAGTTGCTTTAACGAGCAAAAAAACGGCAAAAAATCTGTTCATTCCAGCTTCTGAAATGTGAAAATCTTTTTTATATATCATAATAAGTTATATATATCTCAGCAAATCAAAGTTGAGGGCACTTTACTGATTCAGAGTTCATTGTTTATTTCAATTGTCACATCAAATAGACCTTCACTGCACTTTAGCCGCTTGATTCTTGCAGTTAGTTTCTAGTAGAGAAGGTTAAACTCAGTTTGACCTCTGAGAAGAAAAAGATCTGGACTACACAGGGTCATAACTACACTGGGCGCTGTGTGTGTCTGTGTGAGAGCATATAAGAGGTGGGGGTTATTTATAGCAGCCAGTGAGGTCACTGACACACAGAAAACCTCAATGTGCTTTATTCAGTCTATAGTTTACACACCACCCCCCCCCCCCCCCCCACCCAACGCTGCGGTTCTCGATGCAGTGGAACGCAGCAGCACAGGGGCTGGGGATCTCTGGACCTTTTGAACATGTTGCTGTACGTTTGTGTTCGGCAGGTTTCGGTGTGAACTCCTGATCCTCCTGATGCGGAGCCTGTGTTTACCTGAGCAGGCGAAGCTCGGCCAGCAGCGTGGGGTTGGTGCTGCCCCTCTCCGGGCTGAGCTGGCAGGCGGCGTCGTGCTCTGTGCGGAGATGTTTTATCTCTGCCAAGATCTCTCTAGGAAATTCAGAAGATAAACAGAGTGTTCAGCTCCGGCTGGGGCTGTGTGGGAAGTCCGGGCTAAATAACAGGTTTTTATTCTTTTTGGAAGGAAAAATTAAGTTGAGACAAACCGAATCTGAAAAGCGGTGGAACACACAAGAGTAAGACAAACTGTGTGTTGACCCGTTTCTACCTGTTTTTACTCTCCAGCTGAGCGATGAGCTCCCTCTTCTGCTTGTTCACGTCAAAGTTGATGCTCCGGTTCGGTATCACCTGAAACACACACACACACAAATAACTCACTTATTGGAACAATGACTGTGGGTTGATCATTGATCATTTAACGACCACAAGACTTCATTACTGTGTGTGTGTGTGTCCTGAGTTCTGTGCACGTGTAACATACGAGAACCTGATTGAAGATTTGCATATAATGGTGTAGGAAACAAATGAGGTGTTGTTGACTCACTCCTGAACCGTCAGACTCCGCCAGGCGGGAGGTGTAGCGGGCGATCAGCTTGTGCTCCTCATCTTGTCTGCTGGGACTGTCCACACTACTGACACACACACACACACAGACACACAACACAACACACAGTGCAGGAACGTCAGCAACATACGACTAATGATCATCAGAAGTGTTAGATTAAAAAGGCCGGCATGGCAGCTGATGATACAGGTACAACCCACATGGACTCTTTTCCGTTATTTTGAAATCTTTGACTTTTTCTTGAGTGGTCAAATGTCCCCTGTGAGCCACTGTAGGTGTTACTTGGCAACTGTCTCCTGCACATTCTGGTGTCTGATCCAAAAAAACATGTGAACAGCCTGTAGCAGGTGACAATGCCCCCCCCCCCTCTGCTCCTCTCTCTCACCGTGGGCTGCTCTGGAGACGATTCACGTACGCGGCGATCAGAGCGTGTTCCTCGTTCATGCGCTGAGCCGCTGCCAAACTGGACGGCAGACATAAAAAAAAAAACCAGACAGAAAATAACCGGTGAGCATGAAAGACTGTGATTATCAACCAATTTAACCAATTTGCAGGAATCACAACAGCTTTGTTTCACCCTGACGGATAAAATGCTAATTCACATTTTTGACATTATCGTATAATTCTAATATCGTGTCATGTTTCGTTTAATCTCTACATTAAAATGTCCTTTTGAATTTGAAGGCCGGTGCTTTTTAACACCTGCAGTGAACGAGCTGCTGCAAAAGACTCAAATTTTCATTAAATCCAATCAAAAACATTTAATTGGCAGGTGATGTAAAGTTATTGCAGAGGAGACTGTGATTTGCACGTAACAAAGGAATAAAGCAAGTTGTTAAAAACCCATTTTATGATGACTCTGACACATTATGGCCTGGTAGGAACCGGTATTTTATCTAATCTATCGAGTCTTTACCGTTTGGTGGACCCTGGTGACGACGAGGACAGCAACATGGCCTCATTGGCGTTTCCAATAGGCCGAGAGGGGCTGCACGAACACAAACACACAATGAGTGAAGTCCATATCATCAACCGTACAAATATAAAGTGATAACAACGACATTTAACCGTTCAAACACAAAAGGCCTTCAGATAAAAGACACGCACATTCTCACCCTCACATTCTCACACACGCTGCGTCTGCTTTTCTGTGCATTCATGCACTAGTGAATCGTTCTAGTCTGAGCAAACACACACAGGCCAAAGATCGCCGGAGGGAGAGCGAGAGCGAGAGAAAGAAAGAGAAAGACAGTGAGCACGAACAGAAACGACAGAAAGTCTGATAAACCTTGTGTAAAGTTCGACAGAGCTTTGCTGTCAGCATACTCACAGCAGTGCTAAGTGCAGCCTCTGTGCTCTGCCCTGAATACGAGTCTAGTCAGAGCTTGCAGGTCTGTAATGACCCAGTCTGTCGGCGCTTGTTGGAAAATCAAACAGTGGGAATCCAGCGAAAGGGGCGGGGCCGCCGCCGCAGCGGGCCGGGCCGAAGAGGCGTGACTTTGGTTTTATTCATGTTATCATAACTTTCTGTGCACGTGTAACTTGGTGACGGCCACAGAAGCAAGAGTCGGTGAAATGCTTCTGCAACGCGGTGGTTAATGTTTTACCTTCTGTGATGAAAGTGACAGAAATAGGGACAATAGGACCTATAATTATTTATTCCCATCGTATTTTTTGTTAGTTTTTTGGTGCTTAAAGTTCCAGTAAATACAAAATATTATTTTTCTACTTAACCTGACGTGTTCTTATCATTTTTGCCTTTTTGACATTGTCATAAGAGGTTGAGATGATGTAATGTGAGTGAATCTGAGTTAATTATCATTTAGACGAGTAAATGTTGCTGAACTTGACTAATGTTAGTCACCAATTCTATTTAAACAATTAACACTATAGAAGAAAACTGTGTTGTATTGATTTGATGATGGTATATATTTATATCTTGTAAATGTGCCGTTTCTTTTTCAAGAGGAATAAACTGTAGTTATTTGTCTTGCATGTGTAACATAGACACAACCCTGGTGTGCGTCATGACCGATGTGTGTTACAGTGTGTATAAGTGTGTGTTAGTGCTGCGAGGGCTTACACGATGTTGGAGAGGTTCAGCGTCCTCTCAGGTTCCTCTGGATAAATTGGGTGGGGGGGATCTCTGGACGATACGCAGCCCAGAGTCCTGCTCAGGGCTCGACCAAGCTTCGTCGCTGGGGACTTCTACAAACACACAAACACGCACACAGAGAGAGACACACACGTCAGGTCAACGTTCATAGACCGTGTGACTGAAGCAGCGTTAACTGCATTAACAGCAGGACTGAACTCTGTGGTTGGAACAGTTAATCTTGAAGGATGAAAGTCTGAACTCGTGTTATCAGTTTGTTGTTTATCTCAGAGGTTACAGACAATTCACAGCATCTGTTGCACGCTCACACATCCGGGGGAGGAATCCCCCGTTCACTGCAGGAGTCTTTTACATTTCTATCGTTTATTTGCATTGTTTCTCTAGAGAAGATTATTAAAGACATAATTTAAGTTTCCTGCTGAATATTGGAGATAAAAAGTATTTTTAACTGATCTGTGTTCACTTGGTGCACGACTTTAAACTAAGAGCTGTGCAGCACCGAAGGTCGACAGGTAAACTGAGAGTAAACTTAATCCTGAAACTGAATCCTGTGGGAGATGATGTGCAAAGTCTGCGGAGGATTATTAGGAGAGATTTACTTTGACGGGCAGGAGCAGCGGTGCTGAGGAGATTAATTCCTGAAACATTAATAAGACAAATGATGCCAAGTCGGAGTGCTGAATAATTCAAACGACTAGGTTTCCATCTATTTATACATCATTTCTATACTGAAAACATTCTCTCCCTCAGCCTCGAGCAGCTGTTTATTAAGTATTATAAAGATTTGACATATTTCATTTCCAATCAGTCTTTTGGATTTAATAAATCACAACAGCAGTAACCAGGAACATTTACTCAAGTACAAATCTAAGGCAACTGAGGTAACTGTACTTTCCTTTTATGTCACTTTATACTTTTCAGAGGAAAATATTATATCTTTTACTGCACCTCATTTGATTGGCAGCTTTAGTTACTAGTTACTTAAAAACTTTGACACACACACACACACACACACACACACACACACACACACAGACAGAGATGGTGCCCCCTGGTGTGATGAATGAGTAATCGCACGGTGACTCACCCAGGACGAGTGCTCCTTCATCTGATGCTGGCTGGTGTGTGAGCCGCTGATGTTGCCGCGCCAGAAGCAGTTCTGACAGAGCTGGTAACCGCGGCAACGGAGGCAGCGGTAGCGGAAGCCCGTCATGCCGTTGCCACGACAGAAGGAGCACGACACAGGATGATAGACTGAGAGAGAGAGAGAGTTGAAGAGTTTAGATCTTGATCTCAAAGTAAATATACTGGTAATACAAATATTTAAATATTTTGTATATATATATATATGTGTGTGTGTGTGTGTACCGTGCTCCACGTTGGCCAGACGGTGCATGAGAGGCAGCCAAACGAGACATTGAGGAGGGTTGGTAACAATGTCCAGGAACATGTTGAGCATCACCCTCTTCTACACAACAACAAATACAAGAGACAATAACAACAATAAACACAGCAGTGAATAAACACACAGCAGGGAAAGAAAACAATGTTTAATATAAACTTTCAGATGAATCAGTAGCTCGAGAGACGAAGGTGTTTGACCAAACCTGTTGTGGGAAGCACGAGCGCGCTAATGTGTGCGTGTAGCCAAAGGACGGTGCTTCATGTACAACGGTGGGCAACTTCAGAGCTTCCTTCAGAAACCCATCAAATTTGGACAGAACCATCACACCACCAGAGTCAGATATCTGAGAAAACACATCTACACACACACACACACACACACACACACACAGACACACACACACACACAGTTAGAGAGCTGTTACATTAACCTACTTCCATTCTCCTGAGATGTAACCTCACTATGACCGTAAGCTCTACAACTCTTAAAGTTAATATTTAATGTCACGGTGATCTGTCCTCAAGTCGAGTCTCTTTAATGTGGCGCAGTGAAGCCGTTTATGTTCCCGTAACGTGAGTAATATGCGAATCGACCTGAGAAAACAGCAGCACTGACGTACCTTCTCCACAAGGTGGCACATATCTAACATGGATACATCAACAACAAGTACATCACATGCTGATAGAACTCACAGCGGAGTTTATCCACCAGTTTCCCTCCACACAGCATCGCCAGCATCGCCTTCACCGACAGCACCGTCAGTCGGCTTTCTGGTTCACTGGGAAAACACACAAACACACATTTGATTGAGATACACCACCTTGATTTTCACATAAAACCCAGTGTGAGGTAAACAGCAGTTCTCAGGTATTTTTGCACTTCTTTATTGTTAATAACAATGTGAATATCTGAGCGGGGGTTCTCCAAATCAAGCTAATTGTTTTCTTTTTGTCTGTGTTGTAAAATGTATGAATAAAGCGAACAGGGAGTTGATGTAGCCTGTGTTGTTGCTGCTGCCATGGATACGAGCACCAGTAGTAATTATGCAGATGAAATATTATATTCTAAATGCCACAGTTCTGTCCTCCTGCTTATTTATAAAAAAAACACATTTATGTCTTTTTCTATCCAACAGATCCTTAATCAGTCCTTAAATCTCCAAGCAGACTTAGATTCTTAGAGATTTGATCTTTCAGAAGAGCTCAGGTCAGTCAACGCTAAAATCCCAGCGCTGTGTAAGAAGATGTGAATAATTAATGAAGGTGTCTGAGAGTTTGAAGAGAGCTGCTGCCTTGTTGTGCACATCTGCAGCCGTTGCCTTCACTGTCCAGATGCAGCTCGGAGTTTATTAGATCAGCTTTACTGCTCAGCTCATGCCTCTTACATTAACGCGTCAGGCTGGTTCGGTCCAGAATAGATTTAAAGACAATTTGAAACAGATGCATCATGGGACATTTACACTGGGATTACTCTGCATTGTCGTTACCTGTCCACGGCAGCCAGTAAGAACTCCACGAACAGGGCGGTGCTCTCTTGCGGGTTGATGGTGTGCGTGGTGGGCAGGCGCTTGCTGAGCTGGTTGAACAGGGACGACACCAGGTTCTCCAGTCTGGTCACGGAGATGCCGGCGTTCAGCTCGACGGCGTTCAGACCAGCGTCCCGCACCGCCTCGATCACGTTGTATATGTCGATCAGATGCACTGGAATGAGAGGAGGGAAGTCAGCGAAACCTGCACACACGCCGATGTGTTTTCCTATACTGGTCGTATTTCGGTATCTGCATCATTCCACATGTTTTAATAGAAATCTTTTTTCCTCCATCTGACATTGGTCACACAGTCACGTCATTTTAACAGCCAACATGTTCCTTGACAGCAGCTTTGACTCACGGTTGCATCTCTTCTGTATAAACCGGAGCTTGCAGGACGTTCGATATGTAGAAAGACAAATGCCGTCAAGGTTCTGCTCCCCTGGGATGAGAAGAAGAAGAGGACGTTTTGAAAAATCTTTAAAAGTCATTCATCCTCACACAGAGTTTATGTTGTTTCTCAAGGAACAAAGTGCAAAGAATAGTGCAACAAAACATGCAACATGTAAACAAAACCTTTTATTTTATACATATTATGGTTAAACAAAAAAATATCAAGCCTCAACTACATTTCTTGACATCTTAGGAATTATTGTCAACATCTCACAATATATCAGTAACTGTCAGTCCCCAATAACCATAAAGATAAACACTTATCAATCAGGCTTTAATAGATACAGGATATTTATTATTGGTTAATCTTTTGACTCATGATCTTCTCATGAATCTCTATCTCCTTTCTTCGGAGTGAATGTCAATAAAGTGATATTTACAGAAACACATTAAAACGTTTCCCAGGAAAAGAGACTCAAAAGGTAGTTTTTAATCCTGTAAACAGAATTCCACGGCTCCGTCCTGTGAGCTGCACAGACCTCCCGCAGGCTCAGTTCATTAAGGTTCAGCGGTCACTCACCGAGCTCCACGAAGATCTGCCGTCCCTCCGCTGCTGCCGTCACCGGACCCCCCCTCCCTCTGTCTCCTGGACCCCCCTCCTCCATCACCATCCTGCAACAGCGAAACAAACCATGAGGACTCTTAGTGTCAGAGTGAAGGAAATCTAAACATCACGAGACAGTTTCAATGTTTTTGACGGAGGTGGAAAAAAAATGTCTCGTAAATAACTGATGCAATAAACAGTGTAATCCTGCAACCACCAGTCTCAGGAACAGTTTGGTTTGTTGAAGTTGATATTAATGTGTGGATATATATATAAATATGTGTTTACAGCAACGTCAAGAAAGGTCCATCCTGCTCCCCCCCCCCACTGACAGAACATAAATTGTCCATTTTGCTTTAATAGAGGATCACGGGTGATGTTAAAATACCTAATTTATTAGTTAAATACGACAATAAGTGTGTAATAGATGATTTAATTTAAGCTGAATCAATTTGTGATAGAAAAATAATCAGTCATCTCTATGTTACTGTAACTATTTGATAATCAATTAATCATTAGCAATATTTTCAAGCATTTAAGTTGCTGCCTATCTTAGAAATTTTAATATCTTTGGAGTTGATTGGACTAAACAAGCATTTCAATGTCATGACCTTGAGCTTCAGGAAACTTCGATGGGCATTTTCTTTACTTTATAGAAGAAAAACAATAATCGATTACTAATCTAAAAGACCATTAAATACAAATTTGAATGTCTGATGTGTTACAGCCATAGACAGTGAAGAAGCAAATGTGGTGAACTAAGACATCAAAGTGCAACAGGAATTCTTCAAGTGTTAAATGTGATTTGTTCCAATATTTCAAGAAGCAGCTTTAAAACCCAAGATAAATCCTTTCGACCTAAAATGGGAAATACAATGCGTGTGTATTTTTACACACTGGTTTACTGTGTGCATGCCGACACACCCATGTAAACATCATGGGACCGGGTCTGTGAGAGAGGACGAGTGGAGCGCTTGGTAAATAAACACATTAATGAGAGCAGCTGATGTAATCTGATCTGCAGGCTGGCATTTAGAGGACGACAGAGGAGAGAGAGAGAGAGAGAGAGAGAGAGAGAGAGAGAGAGAGAGAGAGAGAGAGAGAGAGAGAGAGAGAGAGAGAGGGAGAGAGAGAGAGAGAGAGAGAGAGAGAGATGGAGAGAGAGAGAGAGAGAGACCGGCGGTGAAAGAAAAGAATAAGAAAAAAAGTTAGCTGTCAACCCCAACGCCGTCAGGTGACACGGAAAAGACCAGAGGATACCGGTCGCCATGGCAACGGTTATACTACACCACGAAACTGAAAGACACGCACACAAATATTTGCATTCCTTGTACAAATGTGGTGACAGGCCAACCCCCAACACACACACACAACAGACACGCACGTATAGACACACACACACACACACCAACACACACACACACGTATAGACACACACACACGCACAAATTCCAGAGAGGATTTAAAAGCTTCCCAGGAGACTTCATGCTTCACCCAGACAAAAGGACTCTTCTTTTCAGTCACTTTCACACACTCAAAAATGCACACAAACACACGCACGCACACGCACACACGGACACACACACGGACACACACACAGCTGTTTCTTTCCTCTTTCTTACTCCCTGACACACACACACACTCTCGAAGCTGCTGCCGTCAAGTGCAAGTATAAGTGTAACTTCGGTGATGTGTCCCTGAGAAAGACACAACTATAGTCTCACACTAGACAACTGTGCACAGAGGACGTCTCATGGTCTCATGTTCCTGAGAGTCACCTGGAGCTTCATCATCTGAGGAATCCTGGAGAATAAATTACTGAACTTGAACTGAACCCTGATGGGAGTTAATTTCTCGCACTGCCACCACAACAAATAGTGGTTTGATCCTCAGCTCCTCCACTTCCTGTCCGGGAGCGTCACTTTAACCTCACGTGAACCAAATAAGGACATGTGGCCATTTCCGAGAGTCTCACTTACTCATCAGTTACAACTCTGGACTCCCGTGATGAGTAAATTGTTATTTCCAGCCTGGCCTTGGTGATAACTACACCCTGTCTGTCTGTCTCTCGGTCTGTCTGTCTGCATATAGCTGACACGGAGGAACATTTGCTGTGTGAGGTTTGCTTCTTATTTTAACTTTCGAAGCTTTAAGCCATCGCAGATATAATTAACCTTCCCGCAATTACCCCCCCAACTGTGTCAGAGGGCTCGGAACAGCCCCACGGACGGTTTTTAACCCCCCCGGGTCAAGGCGCCGAGAAGTGGCGCTTGGAAATTCTTTAGATAGCAACGTTACAACACCTGAAGCTACCAGGCCGAACATCAGGCGACGCTACAACTGAGCATTTTGTTCAAGAAGTTGCTGCGTCTGTTTGCGATGTGCGTCGTGATGACATGAAACGTTTGATGCTCTATTCTCTCGTGAGAGGACAAAGTCAATTCAGCTTTGTATCATTTTCTACTTGGTACTTTGAGTTCCGTTACAGAAATGAAAGTACAGGGAACAGAAAGAGGGAGCGAGAGAGAAGGGGAACAGACGTGGCTGACACATGCATGCGTGTTGCTTTTCTGTGATTGTGTGGGTGGCGCTGCACACGGCCGTTGCACCATGGTGTTTTACTGTGGCCGACATTTGCTGAGCTTTACGGAAACAAACATGCCAACAACACACGCTGCTCTGAGCACACACACACACACACACACACACACACACACACACACACACACACACACACACACACACACACACACACACACACACACACACACACACACACACACACACACACACACACACACACACACACACAGAGAGACACACGAACACACACTATGAGCCATAGGAAACGCTGTCTCTGTAATGCTTAATTTTAAAGAATGAACGGTGTCATTGTGTGTGTGTGTGTGTGTGTGTGTGTGTGTGTGTGTGCGGTCACCTCTCTGTGTCAGGGGGTCACACAGGACAGAGGAGCTTCAATACAGGACGTCTAGCAGAGAGACACACAGGGAGGAGAGAAAAGTCTTTTCAGTCTTCAAACAATAACGTCAAAGGCCCTTTAGAGACAGCAGAGGACACACTGATAAAGACACACACTAAACACAACCAGTGGGACACACATTCCACAACTACATCTTCACACTAGATAGAAAAATGTATATTATATTATTGTTTAATTCCAATCTGGTTGGTTTTGTAATCTGCAGTTTCTGATGCCGATTGTAAATCATCTTTAAAAGAATTTACTTTAATGCTTTTCCATTATTATCTTCTGTTGAAGTATAAAGCAGCGTAAAGTACACTTTATATACATGTACTGCACTTTACATGACAGGATATTACACAGAAGATGTGAATTTAAAAAGATACAGAAGCATTAAACTTCACAAACACAAAGCACGAAGCTTTGAGAGAAGCAAATAGTACAAATTAGATTGAGTTGTTACATAACCACCACATCTGTTGACATACGTCTCATAAGAATATAATGTTCCTGTTCTACATCCTGTTACCAACCTCAAATGCCACATGTGATCTTAATAACAACTGTCAACTCTCAAAAACACCAGTGTCACGCCTGTTGACGGAGGAGAGACAGAATCCTGTCCCGCGTATCAATCACTGACAAGTATTTAAAGTTGTCAGATTCTTCGTCTTATGGAACATCTTCAAACATCTGGTTTTGTCTGAGCAAGTGTCCAAAGGTCCAAAGATGTTCAGTTTAATATCAGAAATAAAAGATTAAAGATCAAATCCTCACATTTAAAAAAAGCTAGAAACAGCAAATATTTGACATTTTTTGCCAAAGAAAATGAATTTTAATACAAAGACGATTTGCCGATGGATTAATCAACAAATCATTAAAGCTCCATAAACTTGGTCCCCGAACTAAAGTAGTGTGAGCTGTCATTTATACATCCTACACACACACACACACACACACACACACACACACACACACACACACACACACACACACACACACACACACACACACACACACACACACACACACACACACACACACACACACACACACACACACGTTATCACGATGACTTAATTACAAATATTATTGTCAGTCTCAAAAACATTTAATTTCTCACTCTTTTTAATAGAGGGTGTGCATGTAGGGACAGTGCATGTAAAAGGGGGGGTAGTATCAGTGCAGGCCACCCAACTACTGCACCTGTGCATAAACACATTCACACAGAGACACACACACACACACACGCACGCAAACCACACACACAGAGCCCTCACACTCACACACACACACACACACACACACACACACACTCCTCAGAACAGTGGTTAAAGTTATGCAGCCCCAACACCTGAGCAGGGAAAATGGTCCTGAAAGCAAACACACACACAATCTACTGTCCCACAAACATCACACACACTCACTCTCTCACACACACACACTCACCTGTTCATAGAAGTCACTCACTCTCAGTCTGAATCATGCACTGCAGGTGTGAATTCGTAGCCAAAATTCAACAACAGAAAATTACCTCCGCGTTCGTTCTGTGGGGGTGAATCCACGAACTAAATGTTCACGAGTGAGGAAGACGAAGACGAAGACGAACAGGAAGAAGAAGAAGACGACACTGATAAAGAGAAGAGCTTCAGGCAGGCGAGCTGGTACTAAAGAAGGGTTAGAGAGTGTTTACCCCCCCCCGCACGCACCATGCATGCCACATGACCACATCACCACTTCCAGCTGCTCTGTGTTCTCAAAATCGGCCCTGACAGGACCCGACCAGTGTGTGTGTGTGTGTGTGTGTGTGTGTGTGTTTATGACATATTTACAGTCGACAACTTTAGACACTGTCGTTGCTGGAATACCTACGAGCTCCATTTATCCTCAAAACGACCTCGATTACTGTAACACACACAAAGCAAACCCACAAATCTCTGCAGACAATTTGAGAAATTTGGAAGTTTGTGCACATTGTGGAGCCGAGTGACGAACTGGTGGTTTGGCCTCGAGGGTCCTGAAACATTTCAGACATAGTGGAGACCAAATGAAGTGAAATGTGGTGTTTAGCAAAAAGCTGGAAAGTTTTAGGAGGAATCTATAACTTGATTTATTCCAATATGCTGCTGCAGCCGTGGACAAATATCTATTTGATAAGTAGCAGCATGTGTAGTTTGATATTTTTGATATTAATTATAACATTTAACATCACTCTGGACACAAGATGATGGTCTAGATGTTGCACCTTGAGGAGAATGAAGTTGGAAGAAAAGCAAAGTTTTTGTATTTGATAGCATTAAAAAAAAAAAAGGTTGAATTTCAAGCCTGAAATTCCAAACTAAAAACGTAAAGTCTTTAACACCTGCACGTCTGTTGGTTGAGCCTCGTTAAAAACCTCACCGCCATTAAAAGACCTAGAAAATCAAGTTCAACACCAGCGTCTTTACCACAGAGCAACACCTGCGATTCTAACACCTACAAGCAGGTTGGACCAAAAGCAGCAGCAACACCCCCCCCCCCCCCCCCCCCCCCCGATCTCTCTGCCTCCCGACCTCTGAACCCTGAGCTGCCATAGAGACGGCCCGGCTGACCCTGCATGACTCCAGGGGTGTCACCATGCAGGTAAAAACAGAAGCAACTCATATCTGGTTTCAACTTTTTTTTAAAGATGGACAGCTAGCCTGCCACGGGGGGGCGGGGGTGTCTGGAGGACTGGTCAGGAAGCTATAGGTTTCTCTGGAGGTAGTGGTGGTACTGGTGGAGAAATATGTGCAAGCCCGAGCTCCTGGTCCCATTCTCAGACCCAGTAATGTTTTTACGACTGTTGTGAAACTAACTTTAACTTTACAGGGTTGTAAAATCATCCTGTGCCGTCTTATTATTACGTTTTCAAGTGATTTTGTCTGTGATAAGCTGTCACACTCGTGGACCTGCTTTTCAAACCCGTCCTTCCTGGATCGTATTTCATAGTCTCACCGATACCTGAAGGGACACGTCCCCACAAACAGTCTCTTGCTTTGTTTTACAACATCAAAGTTTTCCTTCTGAATACCTGATGCAGCAGAAACCTATCACAAACTTAATGAGACTCATTATCAGATTCATCTCCAGTTATAATTACATTTACGCTTAAATCTGTGACTGCAAGCAAGTAAAGTTTAGGATTTTATCTTCGACTGGTAATCTGGCTTTTCCGATGGTGAGGGTTCCATCTCCAGTGATGCGGTGGTCATGCTGGTTGCAGAGGAAGAATGGAGGGAATGAAAGGAGATAGAGACAGTACAGGTGGAGAAGGAGATAAAGATGTGAAGACGTGAAGAAGAATCTAGGAGGTACCAAGACTCCAGAAGGAAGCGGAGAGTCAGACGCTACGATGCTAAGCGACAGGAAGAGAGTGAAAGAGAACAACAAGTTTGATAAAATGACCTTGAGTCATCGAGCTGGATCGATGACGACAAGGCCCACAGAGTTATCAGTGTCCTTGGTCCAAAACAAGGTCTTACTCAAACAAAGCTTGACGACATAACTGGGGAATCTGTGCTGGGAGACAACCAGCCCAGTCATTACGCTGCAACGCCACAAGCCGTCTGAGAATTAACCTCAGTAAACGAGCGGAGAGCTCCGAGGGTCGCCACAAGTGTCGGAGGCGACATCCAACTGCTCTCACGGGCAAAAAAAAAATGCAACTCTTAAATTACACTGTAATTTAATTCCCGAGAAATTATATAAACTAGAGGCGGGATAGGAATGGGCTGCTTCTAATTATAGGTTTCGCCCCCTCACAGCTATTATCTCCTCACCCGTAGTGGAGACAGCAACACACAATTCAGCACTACTGTAAATCAGCGTCGTCTCAAAACACTTCCATATGGAGACGCTGAGATGAAAGGGCATGAAGAAGCTGGGTGGTGATTAGAAGCCGCTGCAGGTAACGTATACAGGTGAAACACGAGGGCTAGCGGTTTCTATACCTGGTTATCACAAGCCAGGGAGAAGTGGGACGAATACTTCTTCATTCCTCTGTTATTTAGTCTCGTTCAAGATGTAAACAAATCACCCAGCGCTCGGGTTTAAGTGCACGAGATGCAGCGACAAGGGGAAAAAGTTGCGGCCTCCGGGGGGACAGCTCATCGGTTTCAGTAATCTCGCACTTTTTCCTGTCATTCCTCTCTTTTCTCAGCTTCCTCCACAGGGAGCAACAATTTGGAAAAGTCTGAAAACTGCCTGAATACACAATAATAAAAAAAAACCCTGACTCAGTGTGGTTTTGCTGAAGTAGTTGAATTTTCACACTGTCACAACTTCTACTTATAAAAGGTGCTCGGTCGATTTTCTGTTAAAACCACAGACTGTATAAAGATTGACGACGTGACAGCTCCCCAAAATCTCCCCCTGGAGGCTGACTGCGGTACAACCCGGCCTCCTCCATGTTAGTAGATGGGAAATAGACCGAATACAAAAGTCACTACACGTCAAATACTTGTTTCTCAAAGATGTTTTCTGTCGTTTGAGGTAGTTCTCATCACGTTGATGTTTGTTTAAGTGTTCATTATATTGGTTTGATGCTAAAACACAAGGTGAAACCTCATGATTGACAGCTGAGACAGCTGAGACTCTCATTGGTCGAGTATCACTACACAGATAGTGATTGGATGGCAGCTTTCTTATCTGGGATATTTTGGCTTCATTTCTAGACAGTGGGAGGAATTAGAGACACGTCGTCCATCTTCATTTACTTTGAACTTTGAACCGATGTAGTACTATTGATAGTAGTAACAGAATTGAATGTAAGTGCTCAACTTTTAGGCAGAAGTTCAATCACCAGGACATACTGGTTGGCAGTATTAGCTCATAGCAGATATCTCAGTATGTATATATCAGAAATACATGACTTTTCTCTAACTATACTGATGCGTTGGTGACTACACAGAAAAAAAACTAGTATTCTCTTATTGTACTTGCATATATCGCAGCCCTGGGTATCTACAGTTTGTACAATCAGGTATTTCATGAGTTTTATGTGGACAAAAGGCCGAGTTCACCCTGATTCACCATCTGACTGTATCTGCTCTCACACATTTCAGAGGGTTGGGTTTCGCAGCCACACACAAATGCTCGGGCCGTCTCCGCTAACACCTTTTTGGCAGGTTGTGGTGTGAGAAGTCATTTCAGTTGACCCCCCCCCCCCCCCACAGGTCAGATGACACGATTCATTAAAAGAGAGACTGGCCGGTGATTCCGTGAAGTGAAATAAAGATTTATTAAACCTTTTTCATTTCACCAAAAAGGTTAATGGTCCTTATCCCAGCATTCTCCCCACAGCTGTTTCCATTCAGCTTGTTGCGTTGTAATTGTACGTACGTGAGACTGTAGTGATTGCAAAAAAGTTTGTATTTATGTTTGGGGGATATGTAAAATCGCCCTATTTTTGAATGGAGCATGGTTCCTCTCGTAGAAGGAAACAGTTTTGATTTGAAAAGTGGGCTCGATTTATGACTGACCACCGGGAGGGACGACAACACGTTAGATATTTTTAATTATAACATTCTAACGGTACTTTCTGGACTCTTTAAGTTTCCATTCAGCTTGTTGTGTACACGCACGTGCGATTCAAACCTGATGAAATCCTCAACATGCCATAAGCCGAATTCCACATTTGACTGTAGAGATTGTAAAGAATTAGACATTGATGCTGAATGTGATTTGTAAGTTTGTGGAATACGCGTTGCAAAGTAAAATCTGCATATTTCTGAATGGAGCATGGGGGAGAACAGCAATATTTTTTGATTTATGACTGAAAACTTTTAGGGACAACAACACACTGCACGTTTTACTGAAGTATGAAAATTCAAACAGTCTTTTCTGGTTTGAGTTTATTATTTAATGAACTCTCCTGAACGCGTCTGGTTCTGCTTCTCGTGGCTCTGCCTCCTTCTGGGAAGCTGTGTGACATCTGAGCGGCCATGTTGCAGAAAAAAAAGTTTAACTCCCTGTTCACCTTGTTCCCCTCGAGCCAACGTGCACGTGAACCCCGCTCAAACTTCTCCGCGTTCCTCTTCACATTGAAACCCGACATTTAAAGCGGTTAAACCTCAAGCCACCATCTTTAATTCCGCGTTGAATCCACGTTGAAACGGGCGCAGCTCTGGGCTCTACTCACCGGGACTGTTTTCCGCAGGTATTCAAACTCGAACATCAACACGGGAGCGCGTGTCACCGACTTTTCCCTCCTCCCGGCTCCGTGGCTCACGACTGTCCTCCGTCGCCCCCCCCCCCTCCTCCTCCTCCTCCTCCCGGGTCCCGTTATCTATTCCCGCGGGGGAACCATGTGTGTCTGCCCCGGTGCCCGCCGCCTCGCCTCGGTCCTCTGAGCCGGGTTCTGCTGCTGTGATGACGGGAACTATTTTTGAAACGAGTCGCTCTGCCTCCTTGGTCCGTCCCCCTCCCCCCCCCCCCACCCTCCTCCCCCTCCCCCTCCTCCTCCTCCTCACCCCCCCCCGGTGTACGCTGCTCACACAAAACCAACTCATCACTGGTTTCACTTCTAACAGTAGTTGGTTTCCCTGGGCTGCTTGAATTTAACTTTTTTATTTATCTTTATTTTATCTTTATTTATTATTGGTTAATTGCACCATGGAGGTATCAGGAGAAAACAAGGCCCTGGGCACAGATGTGGAAAAGGCCCCCCAGCATTCAGGCGCCGGACACCCCAACAGAAAGAGACGAAGTTACATCTCGAGATGATGCTGCTGTTTTGGTTCCTGTATCTTTGAATCTTAACTTCACTGAGTCTCTTATAAGCCTTTTTTATTTTTGGCATCTTTGAGTTTGTTCCGAGTGTCTTTGTTGTCGTTTTGCATCCTTGTAGTTGTCGTTTTGAGTCTGTTGATTGTTAAGTTGAGTCTTTGCTGTTGTTTTGTGTCTCTTGATTGTTGTTTTGCATCCTTGTGGTTGTCGTTTTGAGTCTGTTGATTGTTAAGTTGAGTCTTTGCTGTTGTTTTGTGTCTCTTGATTGTTGTTTTGCATCCTTGTAGTTGTCATTTTGAGTCTGTTGATTGTTAAGTTGAGTCTTTGCTGTTGTTTTGTGTCTCTTGATTGTTGTTCTGCATCCTTGTAGTTGTCGTTTTGAGTATTTCTTCATAAAAAGTATTATATTTTCCTCTGTAACATAGTGAAGTACAGAATTTTCAATATATTCAAACAAAACTCTGTGTGACTTAAATAAATATACCCACATGACCTCACTACTGATTTCAGTTTCTGTTGGTAACAATAATGTAACTCACAGTTTTAAGTAAGGTCGGATGTAACCTCGCTTCCACAGTGTGACTCTTCCTCTGCCTCTGTTTCTCTTCCTCTCTGCATCGTGTTTGACAAACCTTCATTCTGCAGAGGTTGTGAAATTCACCAGCAGCGTGTGATAAAACACCACACGCTCCCCTGTTTGCACTGTTTTAGGCTGATTCCAATGACAATGAAACATTTAGAGCTATTTGATGAGTTGATTGAAGTTTAAAAGTGAGGCTTTTATGCCAATGAATCATTAATCATCTCAGTGATACATAGACTTAAGTAGTGGATGAAGAACTGCAGTATTTAATGATATAAAAAATACTGTAGACTACACGTCCTGCAGTCATTATTTACTTAAGAGACTGCGGTGGAGTAAAAAAGTACAATATTACCCACAAGTCCTCTCGTGCTTCAGAAAGAGCCAGTTGTGCAACCCAGTGTATGAGTGTTAACTCAGTACACAACAGAAAGACATAGAAAACGTAGCAACCAAAGAACACAAACATGTAAATGTACTTCCCCATGTCATGTAAATCTGGAATCTGCAAAATAAAAAAAGAGGGAAGTCCCGGTCAGCGTCACGTTTGAGCCGCAGGGTCGATGCTCAAGATGACGCAAACACAGCAGATAAAAGCACGGCTGAGGTAAATCTGTGCAGAGGCGATCTGGTTGTAACGCAGCAGAGACCAGATCATACGTTTATCTGAGGTTTAACGTGGAAGCTGTGTGAGGATGTTGTGTCTTCAGTTTGTTGCCATCTGTGTTTTCCTGCAGGTAAGTTAACATTCAGAATGATGTATGACATTTAGATTTGAAGAGCAGTAAAATGTCTTGAAATAGAGAAAATAAAACCATATCAGATTATGTTTTTATGATTTAATATTGATGTTTACTATCTCAGAGCAAAGGCAGATTGGGATTCATCTGGTGCAATTGTATTATTGAAAGGTTTTTAAACTAGAATACATCAAATTGAAGCAAAGGAAATACAGAAATAAATAAGATTGTCGTTAAATCTAAGTATCTCCATTTACATTTAAAATTTCCGCTTGCAGATACCAGGGTGTTTCCCATCATGCCTCATCGTTGGCTCTGTAGCAAACTGCGCCTTCCAGAACCTCATTTCGGTTCCTGCTCTCCCTCCTCACATCACCCACCTGTTCCTGGAGATGAACCGCATCGGTGAGATTAACTCCACCTCCCTGTCCGGCCTCGAGCGGCTGCAGGAGCTGGACCTGGGAAAACAGGGCGTGCAGCTTGTGATCAGAAACGACGCCTTCAGCAGACAGAGTCGCCTGAAGAAGCTGCGGATCGACTCCAACGCCGACCTTCGACTGGAGCCCGGGGCCTTCGTGGGACTGTCCAGTTTGCAGAAGCTCCACCTGGGTTACTGCTCGCTCAATGAGTCCATACTGAAGGGAAAGGTTCTGCAGCCGCTGTCCTCTTTGGAGACTCTCGACCTCTTTGGAAACCGCATACAGAGACTCCAGCCGGCCGCGTTCTTCGCCAACATGAGTCACTTGAAAGAGGTGAATCTCAAACTGAACACAATCGATAGAATGTGTGAATCAGATCTGGGGGGTTTCCAGGGGAAGCACTTCAAGGTCCTCAACTTGGACTCTGTTCGCCTTAAAGCGATGTTGACTGGCGGATTTGACTGGCAGGGATGTGGCAACCCTTTCAGGGGAATGTCCTTCCAGACACTCGACCTGTCCCACAACGGGTTCAGCGTGAACATGTCGAAACAGTTCTTCAGAGCCATAGAGGGGACGAAGATCTCCCACCTCAAGCTGTCAGGACACATGGGTAAAGGCTTTTCATTCAATAACCTCCCCGATCCAGACCGCAGCACGTTCGCCGGCCTGAGGAACAGCTCGGTCCTCACTGTGGATCTGTCTAAAAACTGGATATTTGCTCTGCAGCGGGGGGTTTTCAGTCCACTGAGGGACGTGGTAAATATTGACCTTTCCCAAAACAGAGTGAATCGGATCGACAGAAATGCCTTCGAAGGTCTTCAGGGTCATTTAGCTTCACTCAACCTGTCGCACAACCTGCTCGGGGAACTCTACTCTTACACTTTTGCTTCTCTGACGAACCTGCGAGTGTTGGACTTGTCTTACAATCACATCGGTGCGCTGGGTTACACTGCGTTCCGTGGACTTCCCAAGCTGGTAGTGTTGGATCTGACAGGGAACGCTCTGCGGGACTTGGGTTTCCCTGCAGCTTTACCACGTTTAGTTCGTCTCCTGTTGAGTGACAATCTGTTGACCCACTCATCAATGAGGAGTGTCGCAAGTTTTGCCAGTAATGTCGTGCATTTGGACATTAAGAACAATAGAATCACAGACTTAGCGAATGTTTACACCTTCTTGACTCGGCTGAAACGCCTGCAACATCTCTCCTATGGAGGAAACTCAATCAGGTGGTGTGTGCCCAGTGCCCAGGTTGGTCCCAATGAACTCCAGTTCCTGGATCTTCACAGGAGCTCCCTGCAGTCAGTCTGGGCTCAGGGCAATTGTCTGAATCTCTTTGACAAACTCGGAAAAGTGTTGGTTCTCTACTTGAACTCTAATGCTCTGCAGGCCCTTCCTCAAGGCATCTTCAAGGGTCTCACCTCAGTGGTCCAGATGGACCTGTCGTCCAACTCCTTGACGTATCTCCACCCGGACGTGTTACCCAGAAGTCTGGCAGTGCTCGACCTTTCCAACAACTTCATAGCCTCCCCCGACCCCGACGCTTTCCGCTCCCTCAGCTTCCTCGACCTGAAAACGAACCGATTCCACTGCGACGCCGACCTGAGGGGTTTTCTGACGTGGCTGAACCAGACCAACGTGACCTTCGTGAGTCCTGTTCGGGAGCTCAGGTGTGAGTTTCCCTCTCGGCTCTATAAAGTTCCTCTGTTGAATTACACTGCTCAAGTCACACAGCAGGAAAAGCGGTGGGAGGTCAGTAAATGGAATGTCAGCAAAGAAGTCGTCCAGTAGTATAAATGCATGGTAATTAATGTTGGTATAAGTAGTGCAGTCATGTAGTTTCCACTGTTAGATCCAACGTCAAAGTGTCAGGAATGTGTGGAAATTGTAATATGAGTAAAACCTTTCAAGAAAATGTAATAAAAACATTTCTTTATTTAAAGAGGTCTCTGATATGCTTCATAAACAAATTAATATGCTTCTTTTAAACTATTGTATGATGTCATATATCAAATTAAGTTTTTTCTTGCCTCATTATCTCAATGGAAAAACAAATGAGAAAGTGCTTAAATAATAAAGGGAAGTTATATACATATATAGACATAAATAAACACATTTTCTGTTCAATAAAGTATTTTTCTCTTTTTGTAGTCCTAGCAGATATACTATATTTCCCTCTAGAGTCAGAGGCAGCTGTCTTCTCCCCCTCTCGCAGCAGAGGGCGCCCTCAGTCCAGTCAGGAACCTGTTGACCTTCACGCTGCCTCTCAGCCACAGACTGTGAACAAAAAGCTCTCAGGAGTAAAACTAGTTCTGAAACCTGAGTGTTACACAAAGTCTCCAGTTTAAATTCAACCAAGCTGCTTCCTCCCTCTCTCTTTACTCCAGTCACTGTCGAATAAATCAATCTTTAACGAGTCTAATCAGAGATGATTAAATAAATCTGAATATCGTTGCTCTTGGCGACCACCTCACATGTGTAGATTCATCACACACACACACACACACACACACACACATTCTCATTCTCGTACCACATATACTTACATTCATTTCCATAACCACTGACTATTATTATTATTAGAAACACCAGCACCTGTGACAATGTCTTTATTATATTTTTTTCAGCCCCACCGGCCCACCATGATACATACATACATATACATAGAGACCCCCCCCCCCCACCCCCCACCCAGACCCACCCGACCCAACATCTCCCCCATCCCAACACCCTTTGCCGGCAGGTTACCATGGAAACAGGCTCCTCCACAGTCACTTCCTGATTGTCTCTGGATTCCTGCATCCATCCATCCCTCCGTCCACCCCCCCCCCCCCCCCTCCCTCTCTCTTCCCATCAGCAGCAGCAGCCTCGCTCCGCCCCACCCCCACAGTCCTCACACACACACATTTGTACAATATTTCACGGCCCTGACACAGATGGGAAACGTACATGGATATATATATTTTACTGAATAATATGACAACAATGTTTATACATTAGAAACTGTCCTCAGTTCAATTTAGAACATAATTTAATTTTACAATAGAGGCGACACAGTGCGAATAAATAATTTACTGTTTTAAACGTTAAAATTAGATGTTTTCAGTATCGTAGACACAATTTTTTAAAATATTTTAACTTGAATATCATTATTTTAACATCTTTATTTGACCAATAGTCCGACGCTGTTTGGAGTCTGGATTATACATGAAGATAAACATTTAAAACCCTCAGTGTCGATCAGTCTGAGACGGAGGTAGATTTCAATCAAAACAGCATCTGGTGATAAATTACACCAAAACCAAACGTTTCCAGGTTTGTTTAAAACTTCTTTGGGTTTCGGACTTTTTACACAAGTAATTTAAAAACATCACCAACATTTCTGGCGAATTTTGACAATTTGTGCATCCAATAAGTGATTCAGCCATAATGAAGATGTCTGAGTCAAATTCCCTCGTCTGTCATATTATCACATATAATAAATGATATGATGTTTGGGTTAAAACATATTTTTGAACACACAGGACGACGATGTCATGTAACAAAGATGTGGAAGTTTCGATCTCATTGGGAATAGATGTACTTTGACTGGAGGACGACTGTGTTGCTCTCTTGCACTTTGCAGGGGGTTCAGCTGCAACAGGATCTGAAGCATCAATAATACAGCGATGATCCGTGCCCCCCCACTGTCCGCTCCTCTTCACCTCCATGAAGAAAACAATGGACTGACTGCTCGCTGCCTCCGGAAAACAACAGGGACACTCCACTGAGTCCACCTGCAGCGAAACAGGCTGCAGCTTTCACTGACTGTCTTACCACAGCAGCCATTCGGGGGTGTTTTACAGGAACATCTTTATGACTGTGTCATTTCACAGAAACCAATATGCACAGTACGTAGCCAGTAGTACATTCAGCGGCTCTGGCTATGCACCGGAGACAAGTCCTCAATTATAGGGAAAAGACAAAGTTCACAGCAAATCTGCCAGTTTCTTAAACTGTGACACTTCCACGTCTTCAATTAAGCTGAAGGACTTTGGAAAACCTGCTATTATATTTCCTGCTGCAGCGTTTTTTGTGTGAAATGCTCCAAACATCTCAATTTTCTTCTGATTATTATTTGAAGGCATTTCTCATTCGTTAGACATCGTGGAGGGACAGAAGAATGACGAGTGACAACGGGTATAAAGGTGAAGGTCATCATTCAGGCTTCAACGCACCTCGTCTGACCAACAACAGCACATTTCATATGTTATATCAATATTTTCTAACGTGCTCAACACAGACATAAACACTCTGAAGGGAACGGACGATGGATTCGGACCAAACCCCCCCCCGAAGGAAAGAAAATAAAACATGACATATTTACACTGATTGATATTCTACAGGGGAGTCAAGCAGTTTGTGAGCTCTCAGATCTCAACTGGTCACAATTAGAAACACAAACAGACAATCATACAGCCCCGTATGCACAACACACACTCATACACACACCAGTCTGGCTGCAGAACAACTCTGCAGCCAGACGTTTTAAAAGACAATCCAAGGCTCTTGGTCCCAAACATGCAGGGACGAAGGAGGAAAAGTCTTTACATCCGTAGAACAGGAGGAACTGATGTTTTATAGAAGTTTCTGAGTTCATTTAGTTTTCCCGTCAGGAGAAAGTTTCTTTATTAGCGACCCGTTAAAGTCTGTGACCTCTCGGGATTCAGCAGAGGTCGTAGCGTGTGCTTGTATCCCAGCTGTGCGCCTCGCTGAGAAATGTTTCAGAGGAAAATCAGCAGGAGGAAGCAGAAGAATGAAATAAATTAACAATAAAAAAAAAAACACCTAAAGCCTCTTCACTAAAGCTTTACTGTGCCGCCGTGGGTGTGGCAGCGTGACACGCCGCCAGGGAAACGTTAGACGAGGAGGAAGTGATGGATTTCGGCGTCTGACACCTGCAAAGGGAAGAAGGAAGAATTATAAAAGTGAGATGAACCTGCAGATTCGGTCAAATCTCTGTCTTCGCACGGAGCGTAGACGCAGGTTAACGAGATTATCCCACATCAGTGAGATTACAGGAAAAAATCAAAAAAGATAAACCTTCAGATTAGGACCACGTAGAGCGGGTGTGGCTAATCCTGAATAATCCCATTTAAAGACGCATCGAGTCTAAACCATTTACACCCATAAGATACAGGATGAGCAGTAAAAGGATATTTCCCTGCATACAAAAGAACACAACATGCGTCCACTACATGACAAACTGGCTTCTGGTAAAAGGGGGTTGGTCTCACCAGGAGCGAGACTTGCGGACGCCCCCCCTCTCCTTGGTGGGCGAGTTGTCCCCAGAGGTGCTTTGGTTGGGCTCCGTCGAGCGCTCCAGCGAGGCCGTGTTCGGAGGAGTCATGTCCAGCTCCAGGAACATGATGTTCTCAGCCTGAGCAGAGGGACAGAGGGTCAGGGCTGCAGTACACGTCATTAACCATGTCTCCTCCGTGTCGGCAGACGGGACATGGACCAAATGAAAAAGTCAAACACGGCATAACACATTTTTCTCGAAGACGGTTTCTGTCATTTGAGGAAGTTCTTACAACGACGCATGTTCATGTTTTCATTTTTCCTGAAAGTTTGGTTTTAATTTGTTATTTGAGGCGGTAAAAACTGGGTGATTGACAGGTGAGACTGTCTCCTGATTGGTCGAGCACGTTTATCAACGGGATCTCAATCTCAAGACGTCTACATCTCTGGATAGCGGGAGGAAGTGGAGACATGTCGTCCATCTTTATTTACACTACACACACACACACACACACACCCACACACACACACACACACACACACACACACACACTCCCACACAGACACCTACCCTGTATCTGGAGTGGGCTCCCATCGCTATGGCAACCCTGGCATACTGGCTGATGGGTCGTTTGTATCCGACTGCAGACGACGGCCTTTTCTTCATCTGCGAGGATTTACTGAGTAAAGACAGAGGAGGAGGGATCAATAAAAATAAAATCTGTTATAAATCAATGTTCAAACCAGTTTCTACAAAGGAAAATAGTTATAAAGGATTTTAAAGGATTTTAAAGTCTTCCAGTGAAGGACACTGATAATTGAGGATAAACAATCGATATTGAGCGGACCACACTTGTGACAAAGGTCAGGAGGTCGTGACCTCTGACCCCAAACCACCACATTCTGACCTCAGGCCACGGATGGAAAAAACCCTGAGCCCCGATATTTAAATCAAACCGACCTCTCAGCGGGAACGAGGGGCTGAAACTTCCACTGATCCTCCTCGGTGTCGAAGGTCAGTCTGTTCATGATCTTGTTCTTCTCCTCTGGAGGAATGAAGTTCTCTATGATCAGGTACCTGCAGGAACAGCACAGCAGCCGTCAGCTCTTCCTCACTGGTTACAGGAGAAACACCTTCATCGTGTTTGAACATTTGAAAACGTTACGAGGAAGAGGACGCTGGTGGATTTTATAAATATGGGAAAGGCGCTTTTATGCTTGTACACATGCTTTAAATCGATGTAAAATACAAACCAGCTGAGATGTGTTTGTGCCAGAAAGATAAGACCTCTGTCTTTCACCTCATCACGTTGTACGCCTGTGATGACATCACTACGCTTTGTTATATGTGCTGTTTCGCTCGACTCACTTGAACTTGAGCTCCCTGGTGAGCTCGTTCTGAGTTTGCTCCAGCTCCTGTCGGCTCCTCACGTGCTCGTCGTTCACGTCCTGGATCTCTGCTTTGATGCACTGGAGCTTGGCGTACAGCTACGAGGAGAGAGAGAGGGAGAGAGAGAGAGGGAGACAAGCAGAGAGGGTGAGGACCAGAGATGTCGCCGGTGAACTGGTCGCCAAATCGCTGCAGCTTGGTTGCCCGTGGCAACAGCACTGGAGGCTCTGGTGACTGGAGAAACGTGCGGCCAGCGGGAGCACGGAAACATGGCAGCTCTCCCTCCTCACAGCTCGTTCCTCCTCTTTCCAGCAGCTTTCATACCGATCGTTCTTTCACTTCACCCATGACTGAATATATGGGCCTCACACAAGTGGTTTAATCCTGATTTCCTGGTCCTAAAGAGGACGCTGCAGCTCAAGTACACTTTCATTCAGATTGGATTTTAGTATGACCAGTGGAAAAAGACAATTGTGAGCTTGTATGTGATGTTTTGCTTTTTTAGCAGTCTCTGAGTGTCACAGGCCTGAGCTGTAAAAATCTCTACGTTTCATTCTCCTTCTTTTCCTCCGAGTGGCGACACCATGCAGTGGTAGAAGAGTGGAAGGCAAACACGTGGCGTTAGGGCATCAGAGGCACAAAAATCAACACGGGATCATTAGTCACATGGTCATCCACACTCACACCAGGGGTTGTCTGGGGTTAGTCCGGCCGGCAGGGTCGGTGCGACGGGTTGGGAAGTGAGAGGAGCAGGATGTGTTGTTTAAGGGGTTTTTGCACTGAAGGATTTCAATGTGCGATGTTGAGAGAGCCTGAGAAATTTGACGAGCGAGGGGAGACGGGCTCAGAGGATCAGCGTGGAAAGCATGGACGGAGAGTGAAGTACACACAGACAGACAGACGGAGGGAGGGAGGGAGGGAGAGGTCCAGGAGAGAGGAGGGGACGGCAGGACAAACCTTGAGGTACTGAGATTTAAGTGTGTGTCCGTACGGAGCACGAGTCCGAGGCAGAGGGTCATTAGGGTCCAGGTCAAAGTTCAGGGGTTCAGGGGTAAAAGAGGGATATACTCACATTAGGAACAAAAAAGGAAGGCGTGTGTTTGTGTGTCTGTGTGTGTGTGTGCAAGCTTTTTGTACCTATACATGTGCATTCCTCATGTATTTCTATAGTGAACACACACACGATTGTCTTCCATCCAGCTGCAGATATTTTACCTTCTTGAGTTTCTTGGTCTTGGCCTCCACCTCCTGCTGCAGAGAAGTGAACGTCTCTCTCAGCTCCACCGTCTCCTCGTCCTGGACGAACATCTGCTGCTGCATCTCCCTCTCCGTGCGGGTCTGAAAGCATCAAAACGTCACCTTCAGGTTCATAGACAACAACGAGGAAGGAGAAAACTCTTGGTAATAATCATAATAATCTCCTCCTCTGAGAAACACACACACACAGGTTTACCTGGTCAGCGATCTCCTGCTGCTTCATCTCCAGCATCTTCTGCTGCTCGTTGGTGTGATCCATGATGTTCTTCCCTCCGACCAGCAGCTTGCTCTCCATCGCCTGGAAACACATTATAACAACAACATCTGGATTAATAATTAATAAACAAAGCTGCAATGTGTCCTTTTCCATGTAGTCGCTCTGGGAAGAGATATTTAAACACATATACATGTTTTCTTTCCCCATTAAATGTGAAGGTTAAATACAACAACATCTACAGTGTAGTTAATGACAGTTAAAAACAAATGTACATTTTTGACTGCAAGCTGATTGTATTAAAATTTTTAAATAAAAGATTTGAACAATTTGTATCTAAACTTTGTTTCACAAACCATCAACAAAACAACAATGAAACACCAAACGATACTGGATATAAGGAGAAGTCGAATCTTCTTGAGGTCAAACAAAGTTCATTGAGACATTTAACAGTAAAGTCTTTGTGTGTGTGTGTGTGTGTGTGTGTGTGTGTGTGTGTGTGTGTGTGTGTGTGTGTGTGTGTGTGTGTGTGTCTGCTGCAGTGAGTGCAGACTTTGTGCTGATGAGGCAGCGACCTGATGACACCAGTCGACGAGCAGCTGAGCTCTACTGAAACACGAATCACTGTGGAAACTCCACAGGTTTCACGGATATACATCAACCGATATATTGGACACATCTGTATTGGCCCCTTAAAAAAACACATCTGCTCTACTTCTGATAACCTAAAAGCAACAATTATGAATTGCTTGTTTGAATTTGTTTGCTGTTTTTTTCTGACAGATGCACAGAAACAAAGCAGCGAGAGGATCACAGATATAGAAACACAAGCTTCCTGTTATTCCCAGAGGATAAAACCAGCTCATCTATCTGTAAATAACAACAAACAAACAGCAGCAGGATCACACACACACACGCTCTCTTTCTCCACCTGAAATAAAAAACCTCTCTTTATGAGGGTTTATTAAGAAACAAAGTTTGGAACATCTTTTTGAAGCATTGTGCATTTTTCTCTCTGTGTTTAAACTTTGTAATTATTATCTCTCCTTTTAAAAGTCAAATGTATTATATGGGCCTATGTGTGTTAACTCTGATGACGTGACATCATGCCTCTGGGTTAAAGCATCTCTGGTTACTGTGGAGATTCAAAGACACACATGCACATGCACACTATTCTGCCTTTATCTGTGAATGAATGATCTCATGTCCCGAGGGCAGAAAGGACGAGAGACGAGAGACGAGGAACAAGAGACGCAAAGGAAAACGCAGAGACGAAGAAAATGTAAAAAGCAGGAGGACGTAACCGAGAGACAAAAAAGGAAAAAGGGGCCCGAGGAGGATAAACAGGGTCCGTGGCCTTTTTATACTGGTCACATTCCAGTCTCTGGACGCTCTGCACAAAGACAGCATGTGTGTGTGTGTGTGTGTGAACTGTGTGCAGCCTATACATTCTCAATTACACGTACATACCACACTGTCCACTCGATTGTTCACCATCGGCTGGACTATAACACACACACACACACACACACATGCAGAGAGCACAGTGGAGTCCTTCAGAGTGGATGCGTCTGCAGCAGGTCTTTACAGAAAGCCTCTTTGTTTCTGTGTGTGTCTGTGTGTGTCTGTGTGTGTCTGTGTGTGTGTGAGCTCTGCTGCTCTTTGTGTTTTGTCATATTCTTTCATCTTCATTAAAGGGCTGATTCATGTCATGGATGTTCTCTCTCTCTCTCGTGCCTCTCTGTGTCTCTTGCTCTTGACAGGCCGGTTAGAAAAAGTATAAAAGCCCCCGAGTGTAAAAACCTGAACTTCATCTAAATCACAGCAGCAGACGAACACAATGTGCTTAAGCTAATAACACACTCACATTTATCCTCTTTAGTGTCTCTATTGAGCACGCTCATTAAACATTAATGGTGCGGGTTGCACAGCGTATCGACTGATCTGCTCCCTGATTGGTGCAAAAGGCTGATTGTCTCCGTCTGTCGGACATTTATTTTAACGTTCACGATCGTTGTCCTGCTGCATCTCTCAACTTCTACTGAGCTTCTATACTGAGGTTCCTCCGCCAAGGGGGATTTTTAAAAATAATACATTTTCTTGGTAAAAAAGCTCAAAACAAAATACAAACCTCAAACTGTGTCACTGCGTTTTCTGTTAAAATAAATAACACAGACTGGCAACAGTTCTATATAAGCAAATCTGAGTTTAAAGTAATAACAACACTGTCATGTTCCCTAATGTTCAAATAAAAGAAGACAAAACAGCAGGAAGAGGAGGAAGAGGAGGAAGAGGAGGAACGATGACTCAGTGAGGAGCCCAAATGACCTTCAATACAATCACATGAGAGACGACTCACTTGTCATTTGAGTCATTACACACACACACACACACACACACACACACACACACACACACACACACACACACACACACACACACACACACACACACACACACACACACACACGCTGTTCTTAAGGTCAAAGCATTTTGAATCTGTCACCAGCTCATTAGAAACCTTCCTGTAACTGCAGCTCATTAACTCTGAGTCAGTTTTGATCCCGATTAAAGAAAAACCTTTTAAGAGCTCGAAGGGCCACAACACATTGTTTTAGTTTATTTGTATTTATTTGCAGAACAATGGAATCATCACCATTAAATTTAAATTTGAGCATTTATACACATGTATATCAAACCAGCTGCGGTTGAGCTTTGTAGTGACATGAAAGAGCATTGAGAGGTTCAAACTTTTGTATTATTTACTTGTATAATACTTCCCTGAATATGTAAAGTCATGAAAATAAAATAGTTATGTTCACATAGATATTAAGTAGAAGTATTTAGTTGAAGTCCACCAACATGTGTGTTTTAGTTTCAGAGGAAGTCACGTCTGCTCTAATGCACATGAATAATCATTAAAAAATACTTTACTCTATGTAGTATAATCACATCTAGTGCGGTGAGTATTTAAGTATTTCTATTTTCTGCACTTTGGATTCTGCAGGACGAGACGTAATAGAAAACCCTGAAGCGTTAACAAACACATTACACTTTTCCTGCAGGTGCTGAGTGCATCGTGTGTGAGTGTCAGGCGTCTATATTTGTGCGTGTGTGTATAATCTGCCCATAAGTGTGTGTTCAAACTGCTTTGGCTGTGACTGACTCGCTTCCTGCCGGGAAAGTGAAGATAATGTGAAGCGCCGCGTATCGAGTCTGCACCGGCCAGCCAATGGCGGCGAGGCTGGGGCCTGCTGGGAGCGAGAGAGCGGGCTATAAATATACGATGTGACGACAACAGGTCTTGTGTGTGTGCGGCGGGGAGACAGAGAGCCGGCTGGGAAGAGACAGAAACAAAGACGAGAGGGGGGGAAGTGGAGAAGACGGGAGACAGAGCGAAGAGAAGAAAGGTCACAACAGCTCCGGGGATCTGGTTCATAAGAGGCACTCACAGAGCCGCAGCTTAAGATGTCAACTCGCTGTCAATCATCCACCTGCACCTGACACACACATGAGGGAGATGCACGCGAGCGACATTCAGCCAACATGGACAACATCCTTGTTTAGATCCTGTCCACACAAATGTGAACAGTTTGCTCATCCGACGTTTTCCTCTGTGTTTGAGCCGCTCGTCCACACGTCACTAAGAGAGAGATTAGCGTGTAGCGTGTAGCGTGTAGCGTGTAGCGTGTGGGAAGCGATGACGTCACAGCTAACTTCACACATGCTCACTGTGGCTTTGTGCAAAGAGCATGCACCAGAAACAACAACAACAATGGCGACTACACACAAGTTTCTCTACCTTCAGTTTGCAGCTAAATTTAGCGTCACTGCACCGATACACCAATCAAGAGTCAGTCTGTGTCTCAGCTGTCAATCAAGGCGTTTCACCCCATTTTTATAGAATCAAATAATTAATTAAAACAAACATCAGTATGATAAGAACTATCTAAAATGACAGAAACCATCTTTGAGAAAAATGTTTTTTGTTGTGTAGTTGGACTTTTTAGTTTGGTCTACTAACATGGAGGAGGTGACCTATACTGCAGCCGGCCACCAGGGGGCGATCAAGAAGATTTCACTTCACTTTTGTGTGTCTGTCATGTCGTCGATTCTATATTCAGTCATTCCATACTAACACACATGAAAAAGAATATCACATGACCTTTCACGTGCACTGGTCATATGTGCGCTGGTAGTAAACAGGAAGCAGTTTGTTGCTTAGCACCAGAAAATACTGGTGAGTACTGGTGGGACTTCTTTTCTCAGATTGAGCCACTTCCAACGGAGTCATGATATCCGTCCTCAGGCGGCTCGACGCCCGTTCACGCCGTGAGTCACGTGATCATAACGGTGTGACTGTCGAGTGAGTCACCAGCGCTCATGTGACCTCCGCGGCTCTCAAGGTGTTAACGAGCACACAAGAGGTTAAACATTAGTTTAACATGTTAGTCATGTGGAGCTGGAGACGCCTCGGGTCAGAGGAGACACGTCCTCAACCACCTCGAGTCCAGACGCCTCCGCATCGCACGTAAAGACACTGAGACCTGAAGATTGTCCCTCAGACGGGATCTCAACAACAGCAAAATGTCCAAACTCTGGCGTCGGCGTTCTCACATAGAGACAATCTGGAACATTTCAGGAAAATGTCCGAACTGAAACGATTCCTTTAAGATGAAAAAGCCACGGGAGGTTTGTTTTTAACTCGTTTTACACAGCGTATATAAAGAGTGATAAATTATTCATTTGATAATTGTGGTGTATATTTTATGAGGCTGCAGTCGTCACATTAGCAAAGTATTAAATCTCGTTTCCATCCAATACAACATTTTTGTTACTATGTGAGCCCTGCAACACAAACACATGTTTAATATTTAATGTTTATGTGCTGATATTTCTGTTTTTTTGTTTGTCTTCTTCTATGAAAGGACTGTGTTGTTTTTAAGAAAAACCCCAAAACTACCGTCAAACAACTAATAACCATTAATTTCATCTTCAATACATTTTTTATTCAAAGTAAAACACTTTGTAACACAGCAAATACATTAACCCACACATAACATGCATTAAGTGGCTTGTGTGTCTGTTTTCTCCACCGATCCCACAGCTTCAGGAGAACACAAACGCACACAGACACACACACACACACACGCACACAAACGCTCTTACACACACGAAAAACACACAAGGACGAACACAGTCGATTCATCAATATTTCAGTGATGCAGTCCTCCATGCTGAAAGATGGAGAGCAGAGATGAGCTCTTTTCTGTTTATCAGCACACACAGAACACACACACACACACACACACACACACACACACACACACACAACACACACACACACAAACACAGACTCACACACACTCCACCCTCTGTCCAGGCTTTCTTTTGCCTTTAATTAGACAGGAAGGCGACTGTATAAACAGGAAACAGACATTTTACTCATAAAGCCATGCTTGTATGTGTGTGTGTGTGTGTGTGTGTGTGTGTGTGTGTGTGTGTGTGTGTGTGTGTGTGTGTGTGTGTGTGTGTGTGTGTGTGTGTGAGTGTGAGTGTGTAACACTGCCAATCTTTCCTATGAGGCCGTGGGCATTGTTGTTAGACATGCGCTGTGATTGGCCGAACCTCAGCCGGCAGGATGTAAGAAAAACTCCTGCCACAGACGGTGTAAAGACGAGAAGCTGCATTAAAGCTGAAGCTGTAAACTTCTGTCTCAGTGTCATCGCACCTCGAGCCAACCCCCCCCCTCTTCAGCTCGCTGATGGTGCAACTTCTATTTTAGGCTTTTTACCAAACAACCATCAGATCAAACCCATCGGAGAGAAACAAGCCAGTGTTTCCCGACACGGGCTTCACCTGGGCATCCTGCCATGGGCCGCTTTTTATTCTCAGTTTATTAGGGTCGTCTGTCCTGTAATTTCCCTGTTCCCTCTCTGATCCAAATTTGTTTAAACATTTCTCAACGCATTTACTCGAGCGTGACCAATATGCACAAATTTCAGCCCAAAATAATGTAATTAAATGTGGATATTTTCATAGTTTTACCATAAACTTTATTATGAATAACTATAAATACAAAGAAACACACACGTACCAACCGAGCGGCCATTACAGAGCTGGAAAACTGAAATTCTGAAAGTCGTGCAACATACTTGAAACCTTATTTTTCCAGAAGATGCTTAACGGCAGGTGGAATAAAAAGCTTTGATTTGAGTATCTAGGAGAATGAAATAAAAGCATGTTTTTGAGAGTTGCGTTCACATAATCGTTTTTCAGGACCTACAGAAATAAAGACATCACTAATATGAGAGACGTGGGAAAGAGGAAGGTTTGACCCAGAAAAGTGGATCTAAGAATAGTCCACAGTGGAGCTGCTGCTCGGGATGAAGCTCTCAACAGCCACTGCACTGAGACCTGTTTCATAACAGCACTACTGTTAAAAGATGCTAAATATGGCCATAGTGTTAAAAGATAAAACTACTCAAGTGAGAGACTGAAGTTAAATTACTACAGATTTAGTAGCTACAGCTGCTTTTTTCAATATTTAATCTGCACGTAAGTAAATATATAAAATGTACAAGATTGGATTTGGGATCAGCAGATTCCCAGTAGGAACTTCTGGATGTGAATCACAAAAACATGGCCTCACTGGAGGAGGTTACCACGTGTGATACTTCTGAGATCGTAGATCGTACGTGATGCTCTTGAATCAATGCCTCTATACTGCCCCTGCTGTTCATGTGAGCATTACATCATGCAAGTGTTGGTTTCACGACCGACGCACCAAACGGATGAGTTATATGCGAGACCGCCATGATGCACTGGCGTAGTTAAAACCTAGTATATCTCCAGCGAAAGAGAAATGATGCACACAAGGAGGCGGCAAAGTCAAACCCATGATGGTGTCAGTGGTTGATTTCCGATGCCAACAGGACTCCAGACTTCACCATGTAGATCAAAGCTGGTGTCACCAGTAGAACACAGACAGAGCTTTGTACCTTAGAGGCCGGTTCACTAACATCAGCTGACCAACAGCTTCATAAGGCTAATTTCTGACCTACTTACATGTGTTGAGTGTGTGTTTGTGTGTGTGTGTGTGTGTGTGTGTGTGTGTGTGTGTGTGTGTGTGTGTGTGTGTGTGTGTGTGTGTGTGTGTGTGTGTGTGTGTGTGTGTGTGTGTGTGAGACGACAGAGAAACAGATATAATTGCTTTCCTTTCTGATATTATCTATAATTGTATAATTTTGTAGCTAATTTCCACTGATGTTTTCAGCCAGTTCTCTCTCTCTCTCTCTCTCTCTCTCTCTCTCTCTCTCTCTCTCTCTCTCTCTCTCTCTCTCTCTCTCTCCCGACTCTCTGCCTGGAAACCTCTCTTTGATTGGTCGGGAGCACAGAGGAGAAAAACGGACCCCTCAGGCCACATCCTGTGGTTGGTGGGTTAATATCTCACCAGCCAATCAGAGGAAAGCTAAACCTCCTGCTGAACCTGACTGTGAGTTTAGTTTGGCTTTAAAAACCTTATTTATTATATAATTTGTTTTCATGTTTAAGCCCTGTAGTGTATTATTGTTAACTCATTACCATGGACTATGTACTTTATAGCTTATTTATCTATATTTTTGAATTGTGCCAAATTCTAAAGGATTCTCTCGAGGCATTCTTAAGATAACACGTTCAGAAGGCAGAAAAGGTCTTTCTGAGGTCACCTTGACCTTCACCTTTGACCTTCAACCACCGAAATCGAATCAATTCATCTTTAAGTCAAAGTAAATGTTTGTCCGCAATTTGACGAAATAAAGCGTCTTGGACCAAACAAATGAGTCCGTTCCTCACATGAAAAACATCACTTTGAGGTCACTCTGATTTCCTTTGAAACCACCCACTTCTTTGATGGATCAAAGATGGGAAACGCTCTTCTACTTAATCATCTTCCTCCTCAGGGGGGGGGGGGGGGGAGCAGCTCAGTTGATTCTCTGTGCTGACATCACTCCGCAGCTGCCCACTCAGGGAGAAGCAACACGAGCAGCCTCACACTCAGGATCAGGATATACATCAGCTCCGTCTCGTGGGACTTTCCCAGACCTCCTACCTTCACTCACAGAGACAATGAGCCACATCCAACCGACGAGGCCGCGATGAACATGTGCTTACGCTGCTTTTAAAGAGGCGAGCGAGAAACAAGTGCAGCATGAGCACTCTGTCACTTCCAGTTCTGCCTGTTTGGGGGATTTTTGACTTTTAAATAACCTACAGCAAAGGAAAGAAGCAAACTCAAAAAATAATACACCACTGATTCAGATTGCTGTAGGGAAAAATAATGTAAAAGAAGAAGAACTGGTATCTGCTCAAATTATAAAGTATTATAAATAAAGCTGTCAGTCAATAAAATATAAATAGCAGGAGGTTACTAATAACTAAAGTTTGATACCAACACATGGAAGTGATTGGGTGATAATTCAGTTTTACTATTTGCTGACATAGAGAGAACACATACAGAATGATCTCATTACGTTACACTTTTAATTATGTTTTTACACGTTTTCCTAATGTAAAGCACCTTCAACTGTGTTATTACAAATTAAGTTGCTTACATTTAACATTAATTTAATTCTTTAATATGTAATTTTTCATATCATGTTGATCCTGATCTTTTTGTCATAGAGGTAAAGGATCAGTTTCTCCACTGGAAACAGCTTCAGCAGGACAGAATGTAATTAAGTCCCCCCCCGCACATTTTGTGTTTTGACACATGGGGATAACTGTTCCTGTAAAATCTCTCCGTGTTATTCCAGGACTCTCGCTGCTATCGCTCTCTCCACCTACACAGACTGGTTTTCACCGACACCTGAATGCATCACACCCACGCCTCTGCTCTGGGAGCTGTTAAATCACTGTGGTGGGTTCAGGGTGAAGTGGATTAAACCAAAACATGTACAGAACACGATTTTATTGCTCTCAAAATACTCAGAACGTCACAGATCGAAAAGTACAACGCGTGTACTTGTCACTTTCTATCTTTCCTACCGAAGTGAAGCTGGAAATAAAATCTCCCCGAGGCTGCTCACTGCTGCTCAGTAAACTGATCCTGTGATTTCTCGTGTTGGACGGTCCCGGCCACAGCTACAGTTTTATATAGACTGCAGTCTTTCTGCACGGGTGACTTATTGACTGGATGTGCACAGGAATCAGAGCAAGTAATGAATGCAGGTCAGACTCGGAGCCTCTGATTGGAGGCTTTGTGTTGGCGTGTTTGAAGAAGGGTGAAGGGAGAGCTGACATTTTAAGCTACAGTGACCACAGCTCCGGTCTGGACATGTGAGACACCTGAACACACTGTGGTTGAAGGACAGCAGGGACAAGGACTCACACTGGACCGGAACCACCGGTGTATATAGGGTACATAAATACTGTAAGAGATTTTATTCCAAGAAGCACAGAGACGCTCGACTATCGGCCCCAAAAATTCACAATCAGTTGGATTATAACACACACACACACACACACACACACACACACACACACACACACACACACACACACACACACACACACACTGTATTTAGGGGAGTCAGGAGGAGTCAGATTAGGGACATGCGGTCCACGGGATTATCATGTGTGATAATCTGATGAGCTGTTATTAAGTGACATTATGGACAGTAACCCTTGGAGCTCCATGTCTAATTACACCTCTGTGTGTGTGTGTGTGTGTGTGTGTGTGTGCGTGTGTGTGTGTGTGTGTGTGTGTGTGTGTGTGTGTGTGGTCCTTAAAATGTTCAAAAACTGAAATTTAAACAACTGCAGGTCACTGACGACTGGACATCCTTTGCCTGCTGAAGAAGATCCATGAATCAAAAGCTCCAGGACAGCTTCTAACGGACCTTGATGCAGAGGTGCTGCTGGCCCTGTGTTGTTTCCTCCTTCTGTGCATATCTGTAGCTTCACTCAACATAGAAACATGCAGCTCTCCTGGTTAATGCAACGATCTCCCATGTTTGAGTAATTATTGCTTCTACTATTCTGATAAACCAGGTTGTAAACCATGAGGTTTAAATACTACAATACCCATGAGCCTCCACTGCTGTTTTATGGAGAGGTGTAAATTGGAGTGGCAGCAAATTCAGAATTTTTTTTTGTGGCATTTGTGAACAAAAGTCGACTCATCAATAAAACCATTGGTTGATGAGCAGAAAGATAATCGATGCATTTTTGAGTTCCAGCTTTTCAAATGGACTTGATCTGTATTTTTGTCGTCTATGATCTTAAACTGAATATCTTTGGGTTTTGTACTGTTGACCAGACAAAACAAATGAAGATGTAACTTTGGGAAACTGTCATAGGTGTTTGTCGATATTTATCTGATATGTTGGACAATTCATAAATCAAAAATGGGTTGAGGGACAAAGAAAGAAAGGATCGAAACAACCTGTGACTGGTCTCAGGTCTGACCTCTCACCTTGTACTTGGCGGTCAGCTGCTCGGTGGCTTCCTGCTCCTTCCTCAGATCCCCCATCATCCTCTCCTTCTCTCCCAGCAGCTTCTGCTTCTCCTCGGCCAACATGAATCGATCATCTCTGATGGCCTCCTTCTCCCTCTCCAACCGCTGCTCCTGCAGCTTCACATAGTCCTCTGCGTCCTTCTCCACCTCCAACTCCTCGTCCTCGCCCTCCGTCTCCTCATCCTCGTCTCTCTCCCAGCTCTCACCCTCCACCTGCTCCTTCTTCTGTTTGCTACTCCACTTCCTGTGGTTGAGCTGGGCCCGGAGGCGAGCGATCTCCGTCTGGAACTCGCGCAGTAGAGCGTCCTTGGGGTCCTCGTTGACCCTCGGCTGGTTCTGGATGTTCTTGGCTCGGTTGGCATAGCGGAGGGTGGTGAGGGTTTCGTCGTAGTGCTGGGGGGCTGGGCCTAAGGTGGCGACCATGACCGTCTTTGCATTCCCGCCTAAAGAGTCTTGCAACAGCCTGGTCAGCTTGGAGTCCCGGTAAGGCACATGGCCGCTGCGTCCATCTGCTAGTGCTGAGATCACATTCCCCAGTGCTGACAGGGAAAGGTTGATCTTGGCGGCTTCTTTCAGGCGCTCGCCCTGGACGCCAGTCTTGGCTTGGCGCTCACTACCAGCCAGATCCACCAGGTTGAGGCGACCAACTCGAATGTGTTTTCTCCCATCTGGTCCAGGCTGGCTGCACTCCACCGTGATCAGGAACAACGCATGGGACCTGGACGAGTGCTCGTTCATGTCTGTCGCCGCAACCGCCCTCGCCTGGTTGCCCACGTTCATCACCTCCTCGATCTCCTTGATGCTCTTGCAAACACACGATGTGAGATCTCGGACGTACACTCCGGTTTCTGGACTCTCTCTGAGCTCCAGGGCTCTGGCGGTGGCATGGTTGGGATCGAGGAGATCCCGAACCTCCTCCAGGTAGATCTCGAGGTAGGATGCCCGCACCAGGTACTGCCTGTCGGACTGCGAGCGGGAGATGTGTGTGAAGATGTGGTCAAAAGCGTTGGGGATCACCCCCCGTTTCTCTGGGTCCATCCATGCCCCCTGCATAGTGTATGTCTTTCCAGTTCCGGTTTGCCCATATGCAAATATGGTGCCATTGAACCCTTCAAGCACCGAGTCTATCAGGGGCCTCACGCTCTCATCGTACAGGTCTCGCTGTTTGGAGCTTGCATCATAAACCCCATCGAACGTGAAGGTTTTCTGGGGCTCGCTGACTGGTGCCCGAGGGTTTCTGAGGATCACCTGTCCGAGACCCAGGTCCATCCGCACGATGCCCCCTGCAGGCCCATGGGACTCCTCTTTCCGGTTCAAAGGGCGGCATCGAACCACCACCTTCACTGACTCGCTGCTCTTAATTTTTGACATGACTGCCCTCTGATTAATTTTAACAAAAACACGAATCTATATCAGGCTACTCTCATTAAAAAAAAACTGACTTCCCGAAGCCTTTAATTGGCCTGGATGTGCTCCTGTCCGCGCGTGACTTGTGTAACCATTGATTTCTGAATCATTAATAACAAATTCACTGTGGCTCCCTCATCGGATCATGAAGGGAAATAGCGGCACAGCAGAACAACACAACCCCCGGTGCAGACGAAGGGATGCCACGGTTTCTAAAAAGGCTAATTTTCTTTGCTTATTGTCTGCAACATTCGCCTGAAAGCAGACGATCAGCGGCTCTCACGCTTTGCACCGATGCTCCATTGCGGTTCCCCGGCTACGCGTCCAGATTCCAGATGAAAACACACAATCCGGATTCCCGCAGTCGCGTCGTCCTGGTTTCAATCCGCCGGTAAGATCCGCCGCAGACCGACGTCCACGTCCTCATCCTCCCGTCCGACGCTCACTGATGCTCGGCGGTGGATTCGCGGATCTCTCGGGTCCTGTGCTGGGAGACGGAGCTCTCCTCCTCCTCCTCCTCCTCCTCAACACACACACACACACACACAGACACACACACAGATGTACACACACTCACACACACTCATTCAATCACCACACCCCACATCACTGCGGAGCGGAACGAGGGATCATGGGAAATGAAGTTTATTTCTCATGTGCAAAATGACAACTTTAATTGCTGCATAGTTTCAGTTGTCGATGCTTCACTAAACAGACAATTTTCTCATTTTCCTCTTTTTTTATTTATTGTATAAGTGTTTAAAACCATTTTCTACTTTGCATGATTCAATTTAAATCTAATCATCAACTTGTCCTTTTCATTACTTTTTATTTTTGTTGTTTCAGCCTGACATGTTTGTCTTTGGAAAGTTTGAGGGTCTCTACAAGAATTAAAAAGATTCTGAGTAAAGGTCAGTTCTGATAATTATTCAGAGACAAGAGTTAGTTTAGATCCTCTGGACCTAAAAGATTTGATGCTTTAAAACTGAATATTACAGAAATATGTCGTATGATGTTTTATAGCATCATTTTTAAACAACAATTTTTCATTTCAATTGTTCATTTTCAACAAGAATGAACATGGAGAAGAAACACAGGACAGCCTTAACATAAAAAACAGCTGATTTAGATTTAATATCTTCAACCTGTTAAGTCCACAAAACCCCAAAAAGTATAGAAGCTCTGATTTCAGATAATAAATAAACATATTTTTAAAATCAGCTGTTTTTTTATGCGATTTTCTCTTGAGTAACATCGTGTTAGTCTGATTCCAATTTATTTTCTGTTTAATTTATCTTTGGTTGTTCTGTTTGAGCAAAACTATGACCTGGTCCATCAGTGATAATTATAAAACAATTAGTCATATTTGCAATTAAAACATGAATAAAGACAGTTTACATCCACTTAATAAGATGCTTGTCCTGAATTTATGTCAAAGATGTGATTTCAGTCATGTTAAAGCATTTTCTGTATGGATGTTTATACTCAGAGGGAATGGAAGTCACATTTCAATGAAAGATAATCCACTTGGTCATCAGTGATTTATCCAAGATGGGTTCCCATCACTTCCTAACTGTGTTCCCAAAACCAGCACAGATTGAGGACAATGCAAAATTAATCAGTACAAGACTTATTTAACGATTGCACTCATTCAAATAACGACACAGCACCGCCACCTGGTGGAACAACTGTGGAGCACACCCTGACCTGCAGCTGGACGTCACCACAGGAGTTGAGGAGATTGATGAGAAGAGCAGAGGAAACTGGTTCCAGGTGTAATGAGGGAGGTTCCACTATAACTTCCCATCTTACATCCTCAGTGTTATTTAATGGATTAGTGCTGCTCTAGGCCTCATGGCCACAAAGGGGAAAGTCACAGCCACACTGGGAATTCAACAAATATCATTGTTCCTAAAGCTACAGACACAAACTGCTTCTCCTTTACTACGCCACCTCATTGTGATGTGTGTGACAGTTATTGACTGAATGTCATTGTTGGCTCGTGCACTGTTTGTTGATGTTTTATGGAGCGGAGCCAGAACCTTATCCTAAGAATCCCCTTAGCTCAGACACTCGTGGCGTCACCTTGAATGACTCATTCTCAGGAAAGTTAGAGCTCAAAGTAAACTTTCCAAATGTGTGTGAGCCCGAGAGCTGAAAATAGGATGTCAGGAATATCCGCCTATCAAAACAAAAGTAATGACTGGTATAAAATAAAAAGCTAAACAGTCGATGAAAAGAAAACTGCATTATTTAACTTTCTTCAAGTGTTTTCAAGAGAAAGGAAATATAGCCTAAGACAAAGTTGTTGTTATGTTAATTTAATTATTTTTAATTGTTAAAATTAAAATTTTAGATGGTTATTTTTCCCACTAGTTTGAGTTTAATGTATTGCTTTAAGAAAACTACAAAAACACTATAGCCTATAATATAGAAAACACACTTAACAGTCACTCTAGTTTTGGTAAATAAAGATAAAATTATATAAAATAACTGGTGACCCAATGTTTTCTTTTATGTGGGCAATTCATTATTTTCATTATTATTATATGCAGATTATTTCCTTGTTTATTCAGTGTATTATTTGGCCTATATAATGTTTAAAAATATAAAAAGATGACAATTTATACACTTTAAATGTATATGTAATGTAAGATAATGTCATTAAAAGGATCTATTATTATTTTTTATAGCCACCTACAATTTAAAACCTTAATCACCTTAAAACCTGAAACCTTAATAATAATGAAATAAATTTAGAAGCTGGAAGTATTTCTGCTTTAAAATTACTGAAAGGACAAAGTTTTAAATTGACTTCTTGTTTCAGTGAAAGAATAAAATATGTTTAGCTGTTGGGGAAAGTTTCATATTTCCAGGTTAAACATAAGGTTTGTGCTTCCTGGCGTCCTCGTGATCAACATGCATACCATATACTGTTGCTGAGTTATTCCCCCCCCCTCCCCTCTCTCGCCCTTTACTTCCTGTCACCTCTGAACCATCCGAAGTTGTTCAAGCACAAAAATGCCCCCAAAAATACCTTAAAAAGCCCAAAGGTCACCTTGTTTACTTGTCCAACAGGTACGTGTGTCAGCAGAGTTCTTCTCTTCAAAGTGTTTTTAACTGTCACTGCCAGAACGGTGCAGAAATTGGAGTCGCTGGCTGTTTGTGAGCGTGTGAGACGAACCCTGGGGCCCCAAGCAGCAAAATTCAGGAATGCACAGTGATGTGGGAAGATTTCTGCATTCAGACATGATTTACTGGTGCAACAAAGATGGTCTTATAACTGAGGAGGAGGCATTCGATCAGAATACGACCTAACATAGAATTTAACCTGCACTTCAACTTTAGTTGAGAAGAAAAACAGTGAGCTTCATTTAACTAATGCCTCTTAACCATCTGTTTTAGATATCTGCTTCTCGTTTCTTTTCTTTCTGCCCTCCCTTAAAATCTATATTTACACAAGGTATTTCTGAAAAGTGTGACAATGATTAAAGTATTTACGCATAAGTAAATGTCTGATAGAGATTTTGTGGGGGTCAAGGGTCACGGGGCAGTTTTTCATTCAACCTCGTGCATAAGGTCAATTATTTGTTCCACTACTTTGATTTATTAATGTGCTAAACCTTCATTAATCCCTTCCTCAGCTTTTTAGTGACTATCTCTCTCTCTCTCTTTCTATAGTGTTTCTTCCTTTGGTTCGTTTCAAGTCTGTACTTGGCAGTAGAAACGCAGCAGGGCATACTCAGCATTCCTAGGGAGTGTCTGAGAGTCCAACTACTCTGACAGGCGGAAGAGGGAGAGAGCAACACACACACACACACACACACACTCACACACAGTACACACATGCATTTTATCTCTCAGTAAAAAAGACAGGATACATGCGTGTGCACTTCATGAAACAGAGGATGTGGGGAAACGCCCGTAACAAGCACAGAAGTACTTTTTATATGACATCACTTTGCCTGAGTCACAGCTGGGACAGTCACCGCATCACACGCCCCGGCTGCAAGAGATCCGCATGAAACCGGCCGCCATGTTGGATCAAACTATACATTTCTTTTTTTTTATTTTAAAAGAGGAACAGAAGAAGAAAGAAGCACACATGGGGTTGTGTGTGCAATAAAAAACAGGAACATACAAACATAAATACAAACCAGGTGTTGTTGTACAGTATAAATCATATAAATATCCTGTAGAATTAAAAAAATATTTTTAAAGTTTTAACAGCGTTTTTGTTGGAAATTGTTCAACGTCTTTCAGGCACAAATTAAAACAATAAAACAGGATCTTTTATTGCTGTAGTTGCCAAAAACAATATCAAATTTATTGAGAAACATAAAACATAAACACTTTTTGGGGGGGGGGGGGTTCTAACAAAACAAAATACGCACATTTTCCCCAGATAATGAAAATTATTGAATAACACGATCAACAATAAACTTACAGAAGTGAATTCATGAAAATTTATGAATAATTCTCAAGAGAATTGAGATTTGAGCCCAAATGTCAGCGCTGCGCACTCAGTCGCATTTCTGTCAATTATAAGACACGCCTCCCCCTAACCCCCCCAACCCAGTAGCCAATCACATTAGGGCGGGTGCGTGAGTGAAGGCCGCGTTGACCAATCGCAGGGGCGGAGTCTGACAGAAGGGGGCGGGGACAGGGGGCGTGGCCGGGGGCTGCAGGGTGTCGCCGCGGTGGCTCCATTCGAAGGCGGCGGCGCTCGTCTCTCTGTGTTTCGGCTCTAATCTCTCCGGAGGAAGTGAGGAAGGGAAAAAAAGAAACAAGGGCCCGAGAATCGTTTCGCACCGGCGGCGAGAAAAAAACAAAACACCCCAACGGTCCCCGTCCCCCCCACCACCACCAGCAGCCCTCTCTCTCCCCCCCGGTGACATCGGTCCTGCTGGAAGTGGTTCTGGGTTCGAGCGGCTGGAATGACGGAGTGTGCCGAGAATCTGAATTAGAGAGAGAGAGAGAGAGAGCGAGAGAGCGAGCGAGAGAGAGAGAGAGAGAGAGGAGCCATTTTGTCCCGACTGAGTGGGAGCAGCGGAGGAACAGTGGAAAAGAGGAATCACACGGGAGGAGTGGTTGGGCTCTTTTTTTTTTTTCGCTTTCTGTTCTCATGCTGTAAAGCGACCAGGAGAGCAGGGGGGGGCAAACAGTCGGGGCCCTCGGGGAATCGAACATCTCGGGAACACGGACGCGTCTCTTTTCTTTCTGCTCGGGTGTTTTCAGAGCCAACTAGCCCGCCGAGCTAATCAACAGATCCCAGCCCGGTTAGCTGTGAACGGTCCGGAGGAGCGAAGGGAGCCGGCTGTAGACTCACACTCGGGCGTGTTAGGTTGCCATTTTTTTTGTTTTTTTGTTGTTTGTTGTTTGTTGTTGTTGTTGTATCCACCCGGGTGAACACAAGCTAGTTCTCAATGGCGAAGAAGACGTACGACTTGCTGTTCAAGCTGCTCCTGATCGGGGACTCGGGCGTGGGGAAGACCTGCGTGCTGTTCCGCTTCTCCGACGACGCCTTCAACACAACCTTCATCTCCACCATAGGTAAGAGGGGACCCCCATCCCCCCCCGGGGAAGGGGGACATGCCGGGTCCGGGTGGTGTGGGGTCTGTCCCCGGGTCCGCAGCTCGGGGGACTCGTACCCTTCAGCTGGGAGAGGCGGGCAGGGCGAGTGCAGTTAGCCGCCGTGCTAGCAGCGTGCGGCGGCTCTCCGGGCCTGCACAGCTAGCTTGGAAGCTAGCTGTGCAGTTTTACGAGCTCTTGGTCGAATCCCAGTCAACCCCCCCATTCTTTTTAAAAGTATATGGGAGTTTAATAACAACACCCGAGGGTTGTTGTGGGTTTAGTTGGCCAGTGATGTCCAGTAGAACCAGTTTCTGAACCAGGGGAATTGCTGTCACGTCAGTCGACTCAGTAGCTAGCAAGCTAACTGGGCTAGCAGCAGTGCAGGGCCTATAACAGACGTATACATGTTAGTGTTAACCTATATAAAACCTTTATAATTACACGTGTGTCATTAATTATATAAGTGTTAGACTTGTATTCTTCTTCCGTCACAGCAGTTCGCAGTTGAAAGTGCTTATAAGCAGCAAATTATGTGTAAATAAACAATTATATGTGGGTTAATGTTTTATAACTATTATTGTTTGAACAGCATTTATGTTGCTGAGTCTCATCTAGATCAGTTATGAAGATTTCTTTACAGCTGCCTTGACTTGTTGATTAATCGACTTTTTAACAATTAATCAGCAACTGTCTTCATCACATATTTAAGATTTTAGTCACTTTTCCTGCTTAAATGTCAAACTTTCCCTGTTTTCGCTGTTCAAATGTCGTCATTTGCAGCTTTTGCTCCATTTATATTCATATAGATTTGAAATATCTACGTTTTTATCTGAGATGCAGGCAAATACATTTTTACATGTCACCTCTGATTGAGATTCAGTATTTGGGTAAATTATCATTACTTGCAGAATAATGTTTAGTATCTGAAGTCTCTTAAATGTCACCGGTAGCTGTGGCTGTCAAGTTATATTAAAACATACAGAAATACAAGTATCTGTGATTTTATATTTAAGTGCATTAGTAAATATACTAGTAACTTTCCACGTAAACAATTCATCATGGTGGCATCATCAGCTCCCCCCCCCCCTGGTCCTCTACGCATGCGTGCGTCCATCATCACGCTCACATGAGTCAAGTGTCAAGCTATGTCAAATCCCTGCACGGCCCGAGTGAAGGCTCCATTTACTGCTTAAGATCGGCCGTTGAGTAATAACGTAACATTAGATGTGTGTTGCTGAACCAAATTAAGCCGACTGTTTGCCATGAACCGGCATTAGATCCTTGATCTCTTGATTGGGCTTTACTTTCAAGCCCCGGTTTTTCGCAACCTAGGTGTTGACAGACGACTCCTCCTGACTGTATGCCCAACAACACACAACCATAATGGGCACCAGTGTTCCCGGTGGTATCCAGGCTAGATTAGATTGGTTGAGGTACAGCCATGAACTGCGTGCTGTGTTGCAAAGCTCGCTGTCACGTGGAGGTATGTATTTGTTTATGGTTTGGTCGCTGCTGTGGCTTTTCTTTATCCTGTCATCAGCCGAGTGCTTTGAAGAATACACACAGTCGTGTTTCTCATAACATAGTCATAGGCTTTTATCCCAAAACTCAGGTCGACATTGGCACAGTGTTTGATCAGAACCTGTCACTTCTGTCATGAAGATTAGAAGTGCAATGTGTGTAAAACCCTAGGTTGTCCACAAAGGTGGCAAGTAAAAGATGCAGATTTAAGGAATTTCAAACCATCTCCTCTTTCTCTGGTTCCCTTCAGGAGTTGTCCTGGTTAAGAAAATACAACATAGTTGTCGTCCAGTCGGGATTGTCTCTCACCCTGTCTCTCACCCTGTCTCTCGCCTTGTCTCTCACCCTGTCTCTCGCCTTGTCTCTCGCCCTGTCTCTCGCCCTGTCTCTCACCCTGTCTCACGCCTTGTCTCACGCCTTGTCTTCGTTCTACATCTGTACTCAAAACAAAGAAGCTTGTCGTATGTTGAGCTGCAAAAAGTTAGGAATATGCCAGACTTAATCCACCCCAGCTCATGCAATCTAATGCTAATGCAGTTGCCTTCGTTGCTTTTAAGGCAAGTTTGTGGAGTCATTCTGAAAGTAAAGCCTCGTTCAAGTACTCAACTTGAATTTTTCCCCACTGCCCTACTTGGCCAGTAGATCAGAGTCCTACTGGCCCCTTGTAAACTTTCACGAGTCTGAAGTTTCGTAATATAATAATTACAAGGGCCTTTTATTGCAGCACGCGTAGTAAAAATGAATCACTCTTTTACACGCTTAAGACATTAATGAGTAGAATAAAAAGAGGACAGAGCTGCCATTACTAGATTTATTATAGTTTTATTGCTCAAAACAAGGTAGCTCAGGAAACAACAGTCATCCAGACAAATAAACAGAGCAATCAGGGCGTCGTGGAAATCTGCGTTTGGTGTGAATGCATCATTAGGACTCCGATGAACAGTCACTGGCCGGGGCGGACCGGTGACTGGTCAATCAACTCGCCCTGCATAAACCTTTCCTGGCCCCGGGCCACTGGTAATGTTGGACTGTTCCTTGTGGATATAGTCCCTGCTAGGAAAGTTGAACCCTGTTGGTTTTCCTTCTGCCTTGTGGTGACTTGTTCTGGTTGGAATCAGCGATGTCATATGATTAGTGGTTTCATGTCACTATTCTGGCGCAGTGTATGATTAGTGAAGGCAACAAATTAGTGCAGAAAAATGACCAGAGTTCAGAAAAACATGAATATGAAATGGATACTGGTTAAATTAGAAGATCTGTGAGATGGATTTTATTTATTTTGCAGGACAAGTTTCACAAAGGGTGGAAACATATTTCACAAGAGAGACTCTGCAATAACAGGAGCATAAATGTTGCCTGACATAACAGCAGAATACAAATGAGCAGTGGAATTGTTTTCTCTGACATTTGCAACGGTCTCCAATTTGGCCAGAGATATTAAATTCCTCAATATATAATACTTTTGGGGACGGCACCAAGTGGCTGCAGCAGGAACTGCAAAACGTGTCCTCCCCCATCTCTGTCTGTACATTGTGGACCAGACTGGACGAGAATATCTGCAAGATGCAACTTTTAGGACTAGATTCAAATCAGGTTCAGATCTGGATTCATAACATAAAACCACAACGTGTGAGTGGAAACAAACATTGGGAAGAAATAGCAGAACCAGGACATGTGAAACAGAAGTGGGTTCTTCCCCTGACACTGTACTCATACCTTTGGAGTCACAGTGTGATTGGAGACACAGCTGCTTCTCAAAATACCCCCGCTGGAAACCCCCCCCCCTCTCGCATCAGTCACTCATCCTTATTTCCAATCCTCTGAGTGTGTCTCTCCCCCCCCAGTTTACATTATCGGTTATGAATATTAAGAGTGCTGAACATGCATAATGTTGCAGTCTGGATCCCAGTTAAACAACACGTCATGAATTTTGCATGGAAACTGGCAGATGGAGTCAGTGGAATTCCTGCTCGTGGAAGGAATGGTTCCTCTCGGATGAAAAAGAAAACCGCTCATAAACCCCGTGGACTTTGTGTTCAGGACTTCCAGTTCAGTTTTTCTGACTGTGATGGAAAGCGTCGCTCTCTTCTCGTGGAGCCTGACCACTTTTCCAGCGATTGGATCAATGTTGCGTCATTGCACAATGCCTGTATTTCCTTGACAACCTGCCAGTGCGCCTCGCCAGGAGAAAAGCCCGACAGTGTTTTTACTCCTCACAAGGAACAACAGTAATGTTACGTGATCCGTTCCGGGCCAAAAATCTGAGTGCTTAAACTTTTTTAAAGCAGTTGACGCAACAAAACTCAAATGTTTTAGTGGTGAACGTCAATGTAGGCAAACACAGCTGCAGTTCGTTTGCTAAAACATCCATCTCCTTCCCTTTTGTCCGTTCTTTCTTTCTATCAACCTCCTATCGTTCTTTCTCTCCCTCCCTCTCTCTGGGGTGTGAATAATATATAGTGAGTCATACTTTGGCAGCCAGTTCCTTCATTATCCTGTGGCCCTGCCCCACCTAGAGCACAGCTGCTTCTTGGTCTCTTTTAGCTAACCCCGATTTCTGACCAGAGCAGAACTGACAGCTCGGCGTTTAACAGGAAAACACAACTCTGTGGCCAAAAGGGAAATCGGTGATGAGTCACCATTTTTTACCAGGCCTCCCTCGGGCTTTCACAGTTATGACGATGATCATGAATATTGTAAACACGATCATTTAGAGTTGAAACTGTCAGAAAATTGATTAGTCACTAGTTCCCGTTTCTGCATTTCACTGTTTCACCGATTACGGAAATGTTTCACTTTTTGCAGCACTTATTTAACCACAGCGTTGATCTCTTAATCAAGAAAGTTGTAGACTTAATAATTGAGTTTGACATTTTTGTCTTTCACTTGAACTTGCGTCTACTTGTTGCTGCGATTACTCGCTGCCACGAGTCTCTGTTTCAGGGGTGGCACCGGTAATAATACAAATACTGATTGATATGTTTAAAGAAAGTAGAAAATGCCAGAGAATAATACATTTGAAGACCCCAGGATGAAGCCTTGACAAGCCTCTAGTTATCCAAACAACAATCGTCTAATTGTTTGATTATGAACTGAAACAAATCAGTTAACTGAAACAAATCAGTCCTAAATGCTCTATGGTTTGTTACAGTTATGCTATGTTGTGCTGCATTTGTGCTCAGGTGATCCAGTTTACTCGAATAGTTTCCAGATCATGGATTCCTTGTCTATTTTAGCACCATAGAAATTCATATTTGAAGTCATAGCATTTAAAAAATACAGCTTTTTACGAACATAACGAGGATTAAACACAAGAGTCCAAGGAAATAACTTGGAGGAAATTCACCGTCTAGATGAGCGGAAACATCAGGACACGTCCAAAATAATTAAATCCAAAGTCCAGTGAACAGAAACTGAAAAATGAGTTTCCATTACTGAACAGTTTGTTATTTGTGAAACTCAGAAACAGCCACACGGAAAAAACTGTCTGCTCTCCTGCCACAGAAAGTAAAGTGTCCCTTCACTGCACCGACCACTCTTCAACATCACATATAAATATCTAACCAGGTCAGGTTTTAACAGCGATGAGGTTACTGTAGTGCATCAGATCATTGCCTCTGTTTTCCTGCCATAACCTGATTTCGCTGTGTTACCTGGTTCCGTGAACGCGCTCATTGTTAACCAGCTGCTGATCCCACAACCCTCTGCTCATGGGTTCAAGGTCTGGGCATGACATGGCAGAATCAGGAAGAGAAAGAATTCATGTTATTGTCTCCCTGATGGAAACAGCTGTCGCACACTTTCCATTTTACTCTCTCGCTCGACGTCTTTCTTGGGTTGTTTCTCATCCGTCATTGTTGATGTTTCCATTTTCTCCTGACATCAGTGCTGAAGTCTTTTAAGCTCTGTAAGCTGCTATTTATCATTCATCCGTTTCCCATCATTGCTGTCTCTCACACGCTGGACGTGTCCGCCCCTTTCTGATGGATGTGTATACTAATATCTGTGTCTTTTGTTCCACAGGAATAGACTTCAAGATCAAAACTGTTGAATTACAAGGAAAGAAGATCAAACTACAGATCTGGTGAGTCAGTGCGTTGTTATGAGATGACTTCTTTTTGTTTGTAGACCCATGAGTGTCCTATCTGTGCAGGGCGGAAAAAAATGCACAAACTTTGTTACATCATAGTGAAACATCTGTTTGACAATCCTCCCTCAAGTCCAGAAATATGTCGGAACAGGAAATGGTCATTGGCCCGTCAGGAGGTCTGCTGGGGGGGTTACCAGTTTCCTCCACCACTTACAGCAGCTGAAATGACTATGTTTCCGTTTGCAAAACTTAAAAGACCATAATTTCTTTCTCTTTCTTTCTTTCTCTTTCTTTCTCTTTCTCTCGTTTTCTCTTTCTGTTTCTTTATAGCTTTTGTAATGTCCTGTTTATGATGGTTCAGATGCCGTCGCAGTTTATCACTGTAACAAGGCTGCTACACGGAACTGAAATTGATATCCCGACATTTTTAAGATACGGTGACACATCCTCCGCAGCAGACAAAAGGCTTTTCATTTTAATCATTCAATGTTATCTAGAGCTGAGACTGAGAGACCTGCACATCCACTCCCATGGTTATCTTCTCGAGTCCGACTGATTGTGATATTGATTTGAAGTCCAGCCCTGTGATATTGTTAGTTGTTGCAGCTTTAATAATAATCGAGATAAAAGAACGTGTTGCTTTCTTTGTCACACATTGTAAACTATTTTAGTTAGCCTGCAGCCATAGTTACACGTGTCTGCTACACCTTAAGGTCTGTGACATAAATAATGAAGCTACATTATCTCACTTGAGCGAAGCAAAGCAGAACAAAAAATGTAGAACTAATCTTAATGCTGAGTAATAGCTTTTATTCTTACATTTTCAAACAACCTAAATACAGTCTGTAGCTAATAAGTGTTCAGATTAGAGTCTCTCAAACCTTGCATATATTTTAATGCTCAGTTTTATGTGTGGTGAAGATCTTAAACTATTTATCGTCTGGGGCAAGAGCTGCAATGAATACAAATGTGTGTGTGTTGTGTTTGTTTAGGGACACAGCCGGTCAGGAACGGTTCCACACCATCACCACCTCCTACTACAGAGGAGCCATGGGCATTATGCTGGTCTACGACATCACCAACGCCAAGAGCTTCGAAAACATCAGCAAATGGCTGCGCAACATCGACGAGGTAAAGAAGTAACACAATACCAGAGGGCTGCTTTTAACATCTCTGTGGATTATGGGTTGCTGTGAGGGGATCTAACAGGATCTGTGTTTGGCTGCAATAGATTTAAGTAGTGTAGACTATTATATGAGTCATTTAACAAGCCTGATAATTCAGAACGATGAGCTGTCGGTAAAATATGCTGAGTTAATTCTGCCGCTGAGAGCTGAGCGCTCCTCTGTGAGAGGTACAACAACTCTGCCTCCGGTTTAGCTTCCATATCTCTATGGTCTTATCCATGTTGGTGTGTTTCACCCTCGCACGTCCCTCTGTGTTTAGTGCTGTCGTCTTACTCCTTATCTTAGTGCGTCTCTGGGATCCATTCCAGAACCAGCACGCCAGATTAAGTCAATAATAAATAGTTCCTCTTTCCTGGGAGTAAGAAAACACTGTAATGTTACAACACATGATCAGTCTGAAGGTGTTGGCTAATGAATAAGGCCGATGGGGGGGGGGGGGGGGGTGGGGACTGCATTCATGTGGAACACTTTCCTGTCATTTTTCTCACCCTCGCCGTTAAAGAGCTTTGAGTTGAGTTGAGGAAAAGGAAGCACATTGCATTTCCTGACAACTTTGAACTCGACCTTGTTCATGTTGTAGCTCAGTGTTTTAAAAGCTCGTTCCCTCTGGGATAGGTTGCATGGTTTTGTTGGAAAGTGCCATGAACACAGTGTTAAGATCAGTGGGTCTCCACCTTCTTTTGTCCTTTAACACTCTGTAACAACATGATATCGACTCCTGACCTATATTTCAACTGTGTCTATCTCTGAGTTTTGACACCTTCAACCAAAAAGCAATGTAATCAGTCCGTTGACAGGATTTATGACAACTTTTAATGACAGTCAGTTATTGTCCAAAGCCTCACACAGTCTGTCTGCCCCCTGTTGGCCAGTGTGTACTTTGATATGTAAATATTAAACCTTTTATCACCTGGTTGTGTTGAAATGAGTTTGATTGATCGACTTACGGGACCTGGTCCAAATGTGAATGAGTCAAAACAAACAGTGTGTGTGTGAGAGAGAAAATAATCTGTCCGGGGGTTAAGTTTTCTGTTGCGGAAGTCGTCTGATCATTGTTTTTTTTTTTCCTTTATCTCTTTTTCAGCATGCAAATGAGGACGTTGAAAGGATGCTGCTAGGCAACAAGTGTGACATGGAGGACAAGAGGGTCGTACCAAAAGCCAAGGGGGAGCAGGTGAGATGGTGCAGTCCCTCGCCGCTGTAGGAAGGCCCTTCGTCACGCAGCTCCCGCGTCCTGATTGGCTCGTTTGTTGCTGCCGTTTGGTCGGCACATGTTCAGTTCCTAGTCGTGAACACAGAGAAACCATGTGATCATTAAGTGTCCTGCTGTTAATTACATTTTCACACTGACGTGATGAGAGCAGGGTGGTTTTCACATGATGACACAGTTTGAGCTCATTCAACACTAAAGGTTATAAAACCCAGTGTGAAGTTAAGAGACTTCAAAGCAGAGATGATGGGATGAGTGTGTGAGGTCTGGACCTCGTCAACGGCCGTGACGCAGATAAATAACTATCGTTTGTTTGTTTTCTGCTTCACGACCGTGGTGACGCTGCTGCTCCGCACTAGAACTAAAGCTTTCAGTGTAATCAGGACAAGTGACAACATGTGTAGGTGTGCGGAGCCTCTTAGAGCAAAGTAAACCAGCAGTGACTAGTCAGTCTGCAGATTTAGCAACATCAGATACAGGTCTGCTTACTCATAGACACACACACACACACACCAGACTGTGTGTGTGTGTGTGTGTTAGCACCAGTGATACCTGATCCCTGCTCCACGTCAGCCACTTTATTTTCGGACCGGACCTTCTCCTGGCTCTAACTCGCCCTCGTTTCCTCTCCACAGATTGCGAGGGAGCACGGCATTAGGTTTTTTGAGACGAGCGCTAAGGCCAACGTCAGCATCGAGAAGGCCTTCCTCACGTTAGCAGAAGACATCCTCAGAAAGGTGAGCGGCTGTTGTGAGTGGGAGATATATCCGGTGTGTGTTTCTATTTGAACTCGTCTACTGGCCTGTTGGTTTCTGCCTGAAATGGGTCGATACTGGACGATGTTGGATTCTTGCATTGATGTAATTGAATACTTTTTGGGATGTACTTTTTGGGATGTATCCAAGTGGAACTGGAAAATGTACAATATCAACTGATAGTGATAATAGTCATTACTTGAAACTTAAATTGATAATGTTACATAAAGTTTACCAACTCTTTTCTTGATATTGTTTAAATCCGGGGGGATGTTGTTAGATTTATCATCTACAGCCTTTTTAGTTTTCTGCCAAATATTAAGAAGTTAAGTTTCTGAAACATGAAGGTGAGTCTGTGTTTTGTAACAACACACTGTACGTGTGTGTGTGTGTGTGTGTGTGTGTGTGTGAGCATCGAACTGCAGACAGTATTTAATCTGTGTTGGTTCTCAGAGTCGTGTCGTCTTGATTTGTGTCCGTGATGTTTCATTCTAACGTGTTTCTGTGTCGTCCTGTCAGACGCCTGTAAAAGAGCCCAACAGTGAAAACGTCGACATCAGCAGCGGAGGTGGAGTCACAGGCTGGAAGAGCAAGTGCTGCAGTTGAACAACTCCTCTGTTTCACGCACACTAACGCACACAGACACACACAGACAGACACACACACACACACTCTCTCTCCCTCTCTCTCTCCGTCTCTCTCTCTCTCTCTCTCTCTCTCTCTCTGTCTAACTGCTAACTCTAACTCTCTCGCCCTCTAACCTGTCTCATGAGTTTTTCTTGCACACTGACACTCTGTCTCTTTTATCAGAATAAAACAATAAACCACTTCACTTGTTAACCCCTCCACCCTTCCTCTTCCTCTTCCTCCTCCTCCTCCTCCTCATCCTCCACCCCCCTCCCCCACCACCTCCCACCTCCATGTTTTTCCATCTGATGCTCATTTTTATTTCTGATAAAAAGAGAAATCCAGTCACGTTTCTTGTCATTTGTTTTAAAGGTTGTTAAAAAAAAAAAAAAAAAGTGCGAACAGACAAGCTCATGTTTTTAATATTTCCTTTGCCTGAGCTCACCTGGTCGGACCCCCTCACCCCTCCACCTCCTCACCCCCTCACCCCTCCACCCCCTAACCCCCCCCACCCCCTAACCCTCGTAACCCTCAGCACTCACCTTCAGTCAGAGGAAATAAAAAATACAAAAAAAAAAAAAAAAACTAAGACAAACGTAGGATTAACATTTTGTACATTCAGTGAGGTTTCTGTTGTCTAACCATATTCGGTCATTTACAATTTGTTACCAAGTGACGGAGGCGTGGCCAGCTCCTTTTGTATGTGGGGGTTTATTTTGTCCTGTGCCTTATATGGAAGACAGGGGCGGGGCTGTGTGGTGGGCGGAGCCACATCCACCCAATGAAATTACAGTTTAATATTCTGTCGGGTTCACGGAGACGCCGAACCGAAGCGGAAACGTTTGAATTTCTCCTCCAGCCAAGAGAACGGCATTATACAGTATATGTCCTGTTTATTGATGTTTTATTTTTGTCTGTATGATTTATTTTACTTTTATTTTCTTCCCCTTATTTGGGTTGAATTGTTTTTTTTTTCCTGCATGCAGATTTCTTTGGGTTGGAAGCGTTTCTGTAACGTTGTGTAACGTTTGCCACTGGGTAACTGTGGGGGGGGAGGTACACAAGTTCTCTTTGGAAATTCAGACAATTTTGCAGATCCATTAAAAATAAGCTTGTTTAAGTTAACTTGTTTGTCGTCAATCGTGTGATCAGTTGTGAAGTTTCATGTGTCCACTTGTGTCCGATTTTAAACTCTACTAGATTTACAACAAGCCAGGTTCGGGAAATCAAACTATAAAGATGAAACCTAGTATCACAGATTTTCAACTTTTGTCCTTAGATCCTCGAACCGAATAAAAGAAAAGTTCCCAAAAATAAACTTTACCAGGAAAAAAAAGGATAAAACCTGAGAAGCACATGTGATTAATTTAAATTTGGATCATCAGGTTGAGAAAAATAATATTTTATCAACTCAAATCAAATGTGTTGATATTAGTTCAAACAGATATTGAAAGTATAGTCATTGTATTGTATAGTAGAGTGAAGCTAATTAAACTGGGTCAGTAGGCCTGGTTGCCACTGTTTGTTTGGCGCCCCCTGGTGGCAATAGGTCTGAAAATCATCACACTGACCTGCATCTTTTCCATGGAACTAAATCTGAGGTGTCACGTCACTTTTATCACAAGTAAAGTATTTGGACAGTTTCAACTTTCAATTTAAATCCCCAAAAAATTGTCTTGGCTTTGATTTTAGAGGGTCATTTCAATGTCTAAAATATTTTTATTCAAACAAATGGATGTTAATGATTCAATTATTGGAAATGTTGACGTTCTCCAATTGTTCTACTTCAACTGTTTCTGGGATGAAACTTCAGATCTGGATTTTAATTTGGCCTGAAATGGTCAAAAGACGTTTTATCTGTAATTTGGTTTATTAATTGTATTTCTTTGTATTGAATAACTTCAACTATACTAATACTGCCGATCGATAACTTGATCAAATAACCTGCAGACGATGAAAATACTTGTTAATCTAATAGATTGTAACAAAACAACGAGGCAGGTGTGGATGTGAAACATGTTTTGTTCTTTACATTCTTTATTTATCACCTCGTCCCTGAACCCAAACCTCCCGCAGCAGTAATGTACACAAAAATAAAAATTCTCTCACTTAACAATGAAAACACAGGAGCAGTGCAGAATCACCATCAAGTCCATAACAACTACATTCAGAGAGAATCTCCTCAACACAAAGAACAAAGTACAGCGGGTTTACAGAACCATCAGTTTGTGTTTTCCACTTTTACTTCAGACGCACAAAGAACTCGTCACGTGACGCAAGTCGGCCGTCGTGTTGCTCAAAGACAGGAAGTGTGAAAAATAGGCATTTCTGCTCGATACTGAAATAATGTCATCTTTCTTCTTGCAGTGTTATTTTCTAAAAACAAAAAGTCAAAAAAAAAAACACCTATTTAGTGCTTTGGTTGAGAAATGAGAATAAACGTTTTACAAAAAGGTTTTAACTCTACGCTGAGTGGTGTGAATTAGTGTTTGTTACGAGACAGGAAGACAACATGGAGGCAGCAGCAGTGACACTGACGAGGGCCTGCCCTAAGGAAACAAAACGAAGCAGCTGACGGAAGAGAAACATATTTACATCAACTGTGTACAACTTAATTTATAAATACATTTTTTTTACGTATAAATTAGAAAAATAAAACAACTAGTGTAGATCAATCACGCTACTGCTACTCTCATTTTAAAGTCTGATTATTAACCCTCTTTATATTTGGTGAAAGAACAAAAAAAAAGGCACAGCAATGAATAATTAGAGCGGTTTTCTCCCTGCAAACTTCTACATCACTACACCCCCATCGCGACAGACAGTGAAATATAAATTAAGACGATTTTCTATTCTTTTTTTTTTATTTTTTTAAACCAACCAACAGAAGAATAAGTCCCACACTCAAACAGCAGCTACACTAACGTCACCAGTTACAATTCTCTTAAATAAATTAAGGCTTTAAGGGGGTTCGGGTTAAGTCAGAGAAACAGAACCCCGACTTTTCTTTGTCAGGCAGAAAAACACAGTGTAACTCCAGCACGCGACAGGAACAGGCTTCAGGAGGTGAGAGGAGAAGATTGAAAACCTTTAAACCTGCTGGTTTAACGTGTTTGATCCGAACAGAAACCACAGTTGTGGTAATCTAGTAATATTTCAAAGCAAATGTGAGGATATGATGCTTTTCTTTATCATAGATGACTGAACGTTGGGTTTTGTAGTGTTGGTCGTTTGAAAACGAGACATCTGAATACGTCGCCTCTCCGTGTCCAAATTTCAGTTTTTAGTGTTTAGCTCCCACATCCCTAAACAAGATAAGTGGAATAGATAATAGATGGATTATGAGACCGTGGGACAAATTGGACTAAAGCCCCAAAGTCTATGTTGCTAATGGGAAACACTAAGTTGTATTGACAAAACAAAGTCAATAATCCTTCAGGCTGAGACCTTTAATGTGCTGACAGGCAGATTTTCAGAGTCCCACAGTTCCCAGTGTTTCTGCTAAGCTAACCAGCTTCATATTTATCGTACAAACACGAGACGCAGAAATCTTGTCATCGAGCTCTCGGTGAAAAGGCTAATTAGTGTTTTAACTGTTCCTTTAAGTCGCTGTGTGAATATTTGATCTCTGACTCGTCCTTATAACAAACTTCCTATGTTTAAGGTTTTGAATGCCGTTCTGTTCACACACACACACACACACACACACACACACACACACACACACACACACACACACACACACACACACACACACACACACACACACACACACACACACACACACACACACACACACACACACACACACACACACACACACACACACACACACACACACACACACACACCTTCAGCAAACTCGCTATGTACAAGCGGCTCAGGCGGGTGCTACACGTAGACCAGGTCTCGGCCCTGTGTCGCCGAGCTGCCGGCCGCCTCCTGCGCCGGGCTCTCAGCTTCCGCCTCGTCCTCGTAGCCCTCGTACTCGATGGGCTTGGGGCAGCTGTACGGGTGGCCGTTGTCGTCGAAGAAGCGGCGGAAGGTGAACTCGTAGAAGGCGTGCTCGGGGTGTTTGCCGTTGCGGAACCAGCCGTTCAGCGTGTCGTTGAGGTTGTCCTCGCCGTCGCCGTCGCTGATCCACAGCTTGTCCGGGTCCACGGGGTCGAAGTTGGAGGTGTCCGTGGAGTGGGCGATGGTGGGGATGTATGGCGCCACCTGCTGTCGCTGGTCACTGGAGAAGTCGATGGTCTTGAAGAACGAATGGGCTTTGATTTCGTCCGCGCCGTTCTTGCCGATGCGGTCCTCGGGACCTCGGCACAGATTGACGATGAGATCTGACGCCTCCGGGCTGAGCTTGGCTTGTGGGGGAATGTGCAGCGTGCTCTTCCAGTTTATCACCTGGTTTCAACACAGAGAGAGAGAGAGACAATCAGAGACAATGAAGTCTGAGGATGCATAACATTTCTCTGCAGGTGCCACACATACCTTCAGCTGCGTCTCCAGGGGCGTGGTCGCTAAGTAGGGAGGCTGTCCGACAACCATTTCATACAGGATGACACCGACGCTCCACCAATCACAGAGCTGCGTGTATCCTGGAGAAGATTCAAGACGTGTTTACACCAATCAACCGGCAGCAACCTCATCTCATGGGAGGGTTTGAAGTGAATTAATTGGAATCTTTGATTGAAATCATCGGATGAACTATAAACTCCAGCTTCCTCCTGCACTGTACCTGTTCGGAGCAGCACTTCCGGTGCGATGTAGTTGGGCGTCCCCACGAGCGAGTGAGCCAGACAGCGCTGGTGCTGCCGGGCCTTCCTCCTCTCCAGGGGCTTCAGCCGGTCGGTGCAGCGGCAGTTAGTCGGGTCTTCCCACTCCTTACTGAAGTCCATGCTGTCCTGCCTCACATGGTCGCCTGCAGAAAAGATCACACGGCTCATTACATCAATCAGCTGTGGTTTTCTGACCGGCACCAGGTGTTAATATTTTTAACTGTTTTCATTCTCTCCCTCCATTTAGCATTTTCCTGATTTACAAATATCTGCTGGGTTGGACTGAAGAATGTAATCAGACTAAAAAGTGATACTAACCGCTCTGGTAATACTTGGAGTCGTGTGTCCAGCGGAAACCAGTACAGAGACCGAAGTCCGTCAGCTTTATGTGTCCGTCTCTGTCGATGAGGATGTTGTCGGGTTTGATGTCCCGATGGATGAAGCCCATCTTGTGGACGCTCTCCACGGCGCAGGTGAGCTCTGCGATGTAAAACTGAGCCAGCTCCTCTTTGAAGATGCCGAGTCGGATGAGAAGACTCATCATGTCTCCTCCGGGGATGTACTCCATGACAAAGTACAGGTTGTCCTTGTCTTGGAAGGAGTAGTAGAGACGCACCACCCACTCGTTGTCGGCCTCGGCCAGGATGTCCCTCTCGGCCTTCACGTGGGCCACCTGGTTCCTCAGCAGCACGTCCTTCTTGCGGAGCGTCTTCATGGCATACAGAGCTCCCGTGTCCTCTTTTCTGGCCAAACACACCTCGCCGAACGCGCCGATGCCAAGGGTCTTGATCCGTTTGAACATGGACTTGTCCATCTTGGCTCGCTTTAGCCGGATGTAGTTGGACTCTTTCTGACAGAGCATCATACGCATCTGCTCCTGGGCTTCTGAAGACAGACCCACCTGAGGACAAGAGGAAGGAAAACACGATTTAAAATGTGAAGAAGCCTCAGAATAGTGTAAATCTAAATGCACGTAAATACATATAATCGTGCTTAGACATAAACTGAGACTAAGAAACTCAACTGAGGAAAACAAGTGCAAATAAAACAAGATGCACAAATTTTAGTCCAAAAAACAAGATATGTGCACAAGCAGTGATGTTATCAGTGAGATGAAGTTCATCCCATGCATTTCCTTCAGCCACAGAGATGAGATGTCATGCTTTTTACATAAAAGAACAGTTTCTTAACAGCAGCTTACTTGTGTGTGTAATGAACAGCAGAGAAACCTTTACCTTTCAGATCAGCTGTTAGTGACAGCGAGGAGAGAAAAGGAAGAGAACAGCTCAGAAAAAATAGAAAAATTGATAAAGACTCTCAGAGAAAACAGTGATTACAAGATAGTTCAGGGAAAAACAGTAGGAAAATAGCAAAGAGCCAAGAAGATTCACTCGTGTGATAAATTAAGAAAATACTTTTTCTGATTTCTCACCCGGTTCATCTCACTCTCCAGCTGCTTCCTCCGTCTGATCCGCTGCTGATGGTTCTTCAGGACGTTCTCCACGTGCTGCTCCATGAAGAACTTGAAGGCCTGAGGGGAGTAGAGAGCGATCCTGCCCGACTCTCCCCTCGGCTCCTCGTCTTTCTTGTTACGGCGGACGGGAACGGGCGATGTCGTGATCTGTTTATTCTCCTTCTCTGTCGCTGTGGCGTTTTTGCCGTTTTCTGCCGTCTTGTCTCTGGAGTTGTCACCTCCGCTGCTCTCCTCCTCAGCCGGCTCGTCCCTGCCAGAGCCGAGCTTATTGGCGCCTGGATCGTACGCTGGGGGTAAAGGTGCGGGCGCCTGCTGGAGGAGGTGCTTAGGGTAGGGTGGAGGAGGACCCTGGTAGCTGGGTACTTCTGCTACCACAGGGATCTGAGGAACAGGAGCTGGGGGTTCCTGGTAGGCAGGTGCAGCTGGAGGTGGTGGAGCCTGCTGCAACCATGGAGGATGCGTGGGCGCCACAGCGGTGTGTAACTCAGGTTTGTGAACACGCATGCTTTTGACTGGCTGCAGGATGGGAGCTTGGGTGATGGCAGTGACTGTGCTGGCTGAGGGCTGGGAGCTGGCCAGGTGCGCTGCTCTGCCGTTCAGCTGGTGGTTGTTGAAGGAGTTGGAGCGGATTGGCATGTTGTGTTGCCACGATGGGGACAGATCCTGGTTGCTGCTGTTGCCGGAGGAGGACTGAGGCTGATTGGGGACCAGAGGGGGCTGAGACCAGGACTGAGGAGGGCCTAAGTTGCACAAATCAAGGTTGTGACTGTTCCGGTTGGGTACCATCAGGGACTGAGGGATGTTTCCACCGTTTAAGTAAGAGGGAGAGGATGCGGGTCCTCCCATCTGATCAGTGGGACTGTGCCGACTGCTCTGGTTGACTGGGTATGGGGGAGGGGGCTGTCGGCTGTTCCCTGCCATGTAGTCTGGCTGAGGGGAGCCATTCTGGGTCCAGCTGGAGGGGAAGGTGAACTTACTCCCTCCAGAACTTTGCATTATGATGGGCTGGTGTCCCACAGACACTGGACTGATCCCACGCTGGTTCTGAGAGGCTGCAGCTGAGTAGCCATCAGGCCAGGCTCCCTGGGGTACGGGAGAGATACGGGGCACCAGGTAATCCATGTTACCAGAGTAGCGCTTGGTTGACGGGTTGCTGTCCCAGGACGTTGAAGGAGGCATGGCACCGCGATTTGGTGGAGGCGTCACACTGCGCACCTGAGGTGGCAGCGGAGGGTTGACTCTCTGGTTGTTCGCAGGGTGACCCTGGGGGAAGGCAGGAGGTGGCCCGGGGCTGTCGGAGCGGTACATTATTCCATCGACCATGATGGGACCGTGTCGAGGAGCCAGAGACTCCTTAGAGCCTTTCCAGCTCGGCCTCCTCAGCACAGACTGTTGCATATGGGAAGGACCTAAACACACAAAATATATAGTTAGACAGTTACAATTTGAAAAAAACCTTATACAGTGAAAGTAGGTTGTACAAAGTATTTAAGAACACAGAAATTCGACTTTTCCAGATTTTAGTTAAAACTTAGACGATAATACAGATCTGCACTAATCCAGATTTATATTTTGACTTGGTCTCTAATGTCATGTGATTTGTCGGCATGTGTTTCCAACTCCGCTAATCTTACCCTGTATTTACCTTTGTGGTTTTAATCCATAACAGTTGTCAAAACACACCCACACAAAATACTTATCAATAGTAGAGTATGTTGGCAGCCATCATGGTGGTTACACGCTACCACACCTTCTCTTCCCAGAACGTATCATTACCGAAATCATGTGTGAAAATTATCAACCTAATTTCTGCTCAATTCTTTCATGCAGTGACTCATTCTCTTTCTCTCAGAGCACTTTGTCAATTTCTTTAAGCAAACGTCCCAAATCCTGAAAACAATAGTGGAGGCCGAGCGATCCCGCCTGGACGGGAGGTAAAGGAGAAGAACTCGTCCCAGAGGACTGTTTACGTACCAGGGGCTTTCAGGCCCGTTGTGTTGGGGTTGGTGACGACCATCTGATCCCTCATTGCGTCCTGATAGGTCACCTTACCCATGTAGTCTAAAGACACCCCCACGTTACGACTGTTGCTCTGCTTCAGGGCAAAAAACAGACAGACAGAATATTGTATTTTGTTAGGATTCATTACTTCAGCAAACAAGAACAGATTACATATCTATACTTACTTTAAACTTAATGTAAATGGATTATAGCTTATATTATTTACATTATCAATTGTTCTGCACATCATTTTCTTCATCAATTGATTCTTGCTTTGTATATAAAAAGTACAATTATATAAAATCAAGCTGGAAACAAAGATTTTTATTTGGACTAAAGAAACCTGTTGGTCAACGAAGGAATTAATACAATAAACACATTTTAATTATATTATGATGTTACTTTCTTTCAATAAACCTGTTACAACCCCTGTTACGTACAAACCACTTCATACTTGGATTGAAAACACTGGCTCAAAACCAGTGGGAGCTGCTGACTGAGAAACCACTTCTGTTCTCTCAACTGCACAAGCTTGTCATTCTACTTTGCATACTTGTCATTTTCCAAATGGTGATTACACTCAATCACAAAGACATGTACAGTCTGACATTTTTCCTTAATCTTGCACAACAACAACCTGTCTTGGCAACACACCACCAGACAAAAACACTCATCTCACCTCCTCGAACCCGATGCACGGGGCTTCCAGCGACATGTGTTTGTTCGCCTCGGGGCCTGAGCTGTTGGGTTCATTGGCAAAGGGCATCAGGGACTTGCGGATCTCCTGTAGGGCCTTGTGGTACGGGTTCTTGGGGTTGATGCAGCGCCCTTGCTGCCTCGGATCCTCAGGGACCATTTTCCCGGCTCCGCCTTGGTCCACTTTCGGTGGTTCCGAGGGTTTGGACAGGTTGCGCAGGCTGTTCCTTATTTCCTGCAGCATTTGCTGGCTGTTGCCGCTGTAGTTGCTGGCGGGAAACGTTTTGGGCCTCATCTGTCGGTATCCTTCGGGTTTCTCCCCTCTCTTCATGTAAACGCATGTATGGAGACGATGGAGGGGGATGAAGAGGAGGTCGCTCGGTGCGGGGGGGCTGCAGAAGGAGGTGGCGTGCGTCTGACTTCACATCTGCATCCTCCTGAAAACAAACCAGCCATGAGTAGGAATCCAGAGCACATGTCATGCTACCTAACAGGTTTGGCAAATGAGATGTGGTGAGAACAGAAGTTCAAAAATAGTGACAGATAAACATGAGGAGTCAAATATTGGTCGGGGTGTTATGACTGAAAGCTGATTGATTCATGATTTATCGATTTAAGCATCTTTTTTAGTGCAATAAATACAAACCAGGCAGGGAAAGTATCAATTAAGGATAATAACTAATAACAATTAGTTGAAGACTAAACTTAAATACAACAATAATGGAGCAATAACACGAGGACAACAGTCAAAACAACAGCAGATAACATGATATTTTACACAAATCAGCAAACGAGAAGCAGAATAACATAACCTTTCCACTTCACAAAGTTATTTTGTACTAATTGACTCGTTTATTACTATTTAAAAACCAATAAAGTGCAGATTCCTGCCTCCAAAATAAAAGCTACACCTCCTCAAAACAAGACCCCGTCCACTTGCTAGCTATCGTTAGCACTGTGCGCTAACAGCTCGCTTGCTCCGGCGTCAACGATGCAAACGCGACTCCCCGACGCTTCTCGCTAAACGACCCTAAAAACATCCAGAAATTCGCGATTTAACGACAACCACACTGCGGGGGTTTTTTCTCTCAATCCCACTTTGCGTGAGATCTAACGCAGCAGCTGCGTCCCCGCGGCCTTTGCGGGTCCCAGGCGTCCATTTGCTGCCGCTGAGCTAACGACAGGTTGAGGGTTAGCATGCTAGCTCGTTAGCCGCCGTTTGACAACTGACCCGGGGTCCGCAGCGGCCGCTTCCCTCGACACTTCTCCGGCTCCGACAACAAGCGACGGCCCCTCGAACCTTTCCCCGGCGACAAGGACGCGATTTCAGGGTCAAACGTCTGAGTCGAGCCGCTCGTTCTCTGGAGCTCGGGAATTCCTGGGATGTGAATGACAAGTACAACAGACACAAGCTGCACAAGCTGCACAAGCTACACTACAAAACAACACACGGCACTTCCGCTGCTTTCACAATAAAAGATCAGGGGGGATATTTATATTATGTGAACTAAATCCTGTAAACGGACAAAACTAATTAGGGCCCGAGCACCGACGGTGGGAGGCCCTCTTGAAATTGTAAGGATTATTCTTATTATAGTGACCCAGATGAATTGGCTTTTTGAGGCTTCAACATGCTCAACTTCTTACCAAACTTTGCAGAAAATTAGAAAGTGGTGATAATTTACGTATTCTGGAGTAATTTGAAATGGGCGTGGCAAAATATATTCCACATTTTTACTTTGACGAACTTGTCCCAGGGCTTTTATCTGATCAACTTCATATTGAGATGAGTGTCATCACAACAAGACGGAAATAAAAACTAACTCAAAGATCGATTGTTCGTCACACGGTGTGACCGTGGCGTGGCGTCACAGTTTGATTACACGCCATCAAAACACGAGGTTCTGTATCTCGGACATACATGGTCCAATCGAGTCCAAACGAGACATGTAAGACAAGAGTCCCGGCCTGATGACATCTACACAGAAATCATGACTTAAAATCACAGCGCCCCCTGGTGGAAACAGGAAATGTCTTGTTTTTTGCATGTCTTCCACTTGGATGTATTCCTCCTCATCCACTTACTGCAGCCATATCAAACTGTGTCAAACGGGTCTCAACACATTGATAATGAAGGCATAAGATTACTGTGACTTTTCGTCAAACGCCATAATAGTGGCGTGGGGTCAAAGTTCATCAACTCGCTGTGACACACGAAATTGCTGTAACTTCAGTGTTCGAGGTTCAACCTCCCTCAAACTACATTTGTGTATCAACACTCCCCCCCTGAAAATATTCATATGGTTTTAAGGAATTATTAAGTTATTTTGCCAATGGGCGTGGCAAAATAACTGACTAGCAGGCCTAAAGGGCAGCCCCGAAACCACGATTGGCCGACATGTACAAAAATCGATGGGGACATGTGTCTTTTCATAACAAACAAATAAGTCTCTTGGATAGATATGCTAGACCAAACAGGAAGCCCACCATTTAGGCTTTAGTGGGTTTTTTTATATATATGTTTTTTTTCATTTTTTTTTTTTTTTCTAGGAACAGTACAACAACAGTGCGGCTTTTTTGTGCCACTTTACAAAGTGGCACAAAAAAAAAAAAATGAAAAAAAACATATATATAAAAAAACCCACTAAAGCCTAAATGGTGGGCTTCCTGTTTGGTCTAGCATATCTAAAAAAAAAAAGTGTTATGGCGGAGCGTTATGGAACAACGCAACAGGAAGTCGCCTATTTTTGACGTTACACGTTCGATCACATCAACTTTAAATGACGTCATCTCAACAACATGGAGATTTTTAGTTTTTGCCCTGAACAGATCAGTCTGTGCGTAGTGATACTGACAGCGCTGCACGTGATGGCGTGGAATGTAGTGCGTATTTTTGCCAACACAAGCAAACCACAGCAAATTCCTTGTACGTGTGTGTCGGTATTTTACAGCTATTTTATTTGATCAAATTCAGTGCTCAAAAGGCAAGAACAAATTTAATTAAATATTAAAATAACCTTTCAACACAAAAAAACCAATAAAATGTGTTCAAAGACAAGAATATAAATTGTGTCGTAAGATAGTTTTAGCTGCAATCTACACGCAAGACTTAAAAAACAATAGTTTGTCCCTCAGAAATAATCTAAATCGTTAGTGTTATGTTTGAGCTTTTAATTTTAAAAGAGATACAGGAAACCGTAGAAGAGGAATGTTTGGGTGAAGCTTCACTCAAGTTCCCCCGGATGCAGCGTCTTCATCCTTCACCTGAGCTCAGTGAACACAACTAATCTGAGCTGGTAAAGTAGAATTATATTTAATAAACAGCAGCAGAGGTCATTTAAACCTTGTGTGTAAAAACCTTGAAAGTATTTGCGTCATTTCTATTTCATTGGTTTATTTATTTATTTCAAAAACAGTTTTAACAACAACATCCATTCAAAAAGTTCAGCTGAACTCAAATACTCTCCTTGGAACGATTTACAAAACAATGAAGCCATAATGATTCATCAATGCATCAGCAAAATACACAAGTAAAGCCACAATATCACAAACACACTTGTGAACATTTGTTTTGATATCTGATCAAAGCAGAAAATAAAACCTCAGCTAGGACCGAAATTGGCTGCAAATAAATATCTTTTTCTCTTGTGCACTTCAAACTGGGATCTGCCGGTTGACAAAAATCGCCTCTCCGTCAGTCCCGCAGACGAGACACTGTCCGAGTACGTCCAGGCTGTTGACCGACAGCGTCTGGCTGGGCAGCATGTGGGTCGTCTCCAGGCGTCCTTTACTGGAGTCTCCGCTCAGCCAGGCGTTGACGAGGGACTGGTTCCCTCCGGCTGGAGCCATCGCACTGCGAGACATCATGCTGGTGTTCCTGCCGCCTGGGAAAACCACAATGAAGCATATTGCATTTGAGATTATTGTGATTACTGTGCCATTATTATGTTGGTGTATAGATTCCTTGGAATGTTATGCTCTGTTATTTTGCTCTCAGCTGACCAAAAAATAAAAGCTGGGGGTTTATGACTAATACATAAAATATACAAATATCCTCTTTCTAAGGCAGAAAGATAAGTTTCTAACATATGATTGAACTGTCGTGTATAATTGTAACGACACATCAATCATGTGATGTGCTGATAACATTTGGTGAATGGTTTAGAGTTTGGAACGCTAAAGGTCACAGTTTACAACAAGTATAATGAAAATACTCTGGATTGTGGTAGAAATGCCAGTTCTCTGCAGCACAGAGCAGAGTTTTTTCAGTGTAAAATCAGGTTGGTCATCTCCCTGTGCACTCAGATGAGAAGGAAACATGTGACATATGTAGTCTTACCTTGTAGGAAGGAGGGCATGTCTGACTGTGAGGATGTTTCCCAGTGTAGCAGCGAGCCGTCCTCTGAACAGGTGAACAGATGGTCTGGGTTGGTTGGGTGGAAGTGGACCTCCCACACTGGACAGAGAACCACAGAAAAACTTTGATGTAAAAAAAAAAGCAGCAGTTATTGCTAAAAAGATCCAAATGAACTTGTAAGTTTAAGTCTTACTTTCAGCAGAGTGGGCCTCCATGAGTGAGAAGGGAGCGTTGCTCTGTCTCACATCCCAGACACAGAGCATGCCGTCCTGGCCTCCTGTGGCTACGATGTGCTGTTGGTTCGGATGTCTGTCCACACAGTGCAGTGGAACTCTATCCCCGGAGCTGAGTGGAAAACAACTTGTCAGTTTTGCTTACAATGAAAGGAAAGAGCAAAATCCTATGTAAATTTTTTTTAATGATGACTGTGGAGATCTTACAGGGAGAGGATCTGTGAGGGCGAGTTGCTTTGTTGTCTGAAATCCCACAACTTGAGTTGGCCGATCGAGTTCACCGTCAAAATCTCTGTTGTCCTCAGATAAGTCACCGCATGAATCGTGCTGCTGTCTGCGTTCTCTGGCCATGATGAAACAGTCCAATAAAACATGTGAGTCCCAAGAAACATCAGTCATTACATTTTATTGTGAAATGTTGCAGCTTAATCTTAGTCTCACCTATGACTCGGATCACTGCTTCCTGGTCGGCTCTGAAGACGATGATCCTGCCGTCCTCACCGACCGTCACGATCTCGGGGCTGCTGCACACGACACCAGTGCAGGGGGCGTTGTCACAGGGGTAACGATGCGCCCTCGCCCAGTGCTGAGCAACTGATATTGTCTGCAGACGAGAGAGAGAGAGAGAAGACAAATGAAATGAGACGTTTTATCAAACCACAACTATTTCATGTGTTTCCTGTTAAGCAGTTGGTCAACAGTTCTTTCCCTGAAC